>NC_092482.1:7772640-7882640 GCF_047495875.1 Pithys albifrons albifrons
TCCAGGCCTGGATTCTCTGATGCATATAATTCTCTTTCCAAATCCATAAAAAATATGTATCTTGCAGCCTTCTGTCTGGCACGAATCAACCGTGTCACACTTTAGCAGATCACGGGAGAGTTAGTTGCACTTTACGAGATGAGCTCCTCTAAGGAACCACTGTGATTTTCACGGAGAAAGAAAGATCCAGGCCTGGATTCTCAGATGCATATGATTCATTACCAAAGCCATAAGAAATGTGTGTCCTTATGCCTTCTGTCTTGCAAGAATCAGCTGTTTCTCTTGTTAGCAACGAAAAGTTGCACTTTGCGAGATGAGCTTCCCCTAAGGAACAAAGTTGTTTTTCACCGAGAAAGAAAGATCCAGGCCTGGATTTTAAGATGCATATTATTCACTTACCAAAGCCATAAGAAATGTGTGTCCTTATGCCTTCTGTCTTGCAAGAATCAGCTGTTTCTCTTGTTAGCAACGAAAAGTTGCACTTTGCGAGATGAGCTTCCCCTAAGGAACAATGTTGTTTTTCACCGAGAAAAAAAGATCCAGGCCTGGATTCTCAGATGCATATGAGAATCTTTCTAAAGCCATAAGGAATTTGTGTCCTGATACATTCTTTCTGGCAGGAATCGACTGTTTCACTTGTTAGCAGAAAAATGCTACTCTTTGCGAGCTGAACTTCCCCTAAGGAACAACTGTGCTTTGCATCCAGAAAGAGAGCTCCAGTCCTGGATTCTCTGATGCATGTGATGCACTAGCCAGAGCCATAAGAATACTGTGTCCTGATGCCTTCTGTCTGAGAGGAATCGACTGTTTCACTTGTTAGCAAAGCAAAGTTGCACTTTGCTCGTTGAGCTTCCCCTAAGGAACAACAGTGCTTTGCACAGCGAAAGCAACCTCCAGCCCTGGAGTTTTAGATGTATATGATTTACTTTCCAAAACCATAAGAAATATGTGCCCTGATGTGGCCTCTCTGTCAGAAATCAAGAGTTTCACGTGTTAGAAGAGCACCTGAGAGCCCAAGGCTGCCTCCTTTTCCCTGGGCGCAAAGCTCGACAGTGCGTGATACGTGCGTGACCGGGAAAGTGCTGTTTTTCAGCCCACTATTCCAGACGGATGAAATTGCCTCCCTGGGTAAAGGTGCCAGGACAGACAGCCACTGTGCATTTTCTAGAAGTAATGCGGCCCCATCATTGGCACCTGAGAGCCCAAGTTTGCCACCTTTTACCTGGGCGCAAAGCTTGACGGTGCGTACCTTGTGCGAGTCCGGGAAAGGGCCGTTTTTCAAACCCAGAATTCCAGAAGGAAGACGATTACTCCCAGGGAAAAGGTGCCAGGACAGAAAGCCATTGTGCCTTTTCTAGAGGAAATCGGGCCCCGTCACAGGCACCTGAGAGCCCAAGACTGCCACCTTTTCCCTGGACGCAAAGCTCGATGGTGCGTTCCACTTGCGGGTCCAGGAAAGTGCCGAATCTCGGACCAGAATTCCAAACCGATGAAGATTCCTCCCTGAGAAAAGGTGCCAGGACAGAAAGCCATTGTGCCTTTTGTAGGGGTAATGGGGCCCCATCATTGGCACCTGAGAGCCCAAGGTTGCCCCCTTTTCCCTGGACGCAAAGCTCGACAGTGCATGCCACTTGCGTGTCCATGAATGTGCTGTTTCTCATCCCAGAATTCGGGGCCAATGAAGACTTTTCCCAGGGAAAAGGTGCCAGGACAGAAAGCGATTGTGCCTTTTCTAGGGTTAATGGGGCCCCAAAATTGACACCTGAGAGCCCAAGGCTGCCACCTTTTCCCTGGGCGCAAATGTCGACGGCGCGTGCCACTTGCAAGTCCGGGAATGTGCCGTTTCTCATCCCAGAATTCCAGGCCAGTGAAGATTTCTACTGGGAAAAGGTGCCAGGACAGAAAGCCATTGTGCCTTTTCTAGAGTTACTGGGACCCCTTCATTGGCACCTGAGAGCCCAATGCTGTCACCTTTTCCCTGGGCGCAAAGCTCGACGGTGCGTTCCACTTGCAGGTCCAGGGAAGTGGCGTTTTTCAGCCCAGAATTCCAGACGGACGAATATTCCTCCCAGGGAAAAGGTGGCAGGACAGAAAGCGATTGTTACTTTTCTAGTGTTAACGGGGCCCCATCATTGGCACCTGAGAGCCCAAGACTGCTACCTTTTCCCTGGGCGTAAAGCTAAATGGTGCCTGCTACGTGCAGGTCAGAGAAAGTGCTTTGTTCAGCCCAGAATTCCAGACGGATGACGACTCCTCCCTGGGAAAAGGCTCCCAGGACAGAAAGCGATTGTTCCATTTCTAGTGTTAATGGGGGCCCATCATTGGCATCTGAGAGTCAGAGGTTGCCTCCTTTTCCCTGGGCGCAAAGCTCGACAGTGCGTGCCACGTGCTGGTCCCAGATAGTGCCACTTTATGGCCCAGAATTCCAGACCAATGAAGACTCCTCCCAGGGAAAAGGTTCCAGGACAGAAAGCCATTGTGCTTTTAGTAAAGGTAATGGGGCCCCATCATTGACACCTGAGAGCCCAAGACTGCCACCTTTTCCCTGGACGCAAAGGTCGACGGTGCGTTCCACTTGCGGGTCCAGGAAAGTGCCGATTCTCAGACCAGAATTCCAAACCGATGAAGATTCCTCCCTGGGAAAAGGTGCCAGGACAGAAAGCCATTGTGCCTTTTGTAGGGGTAATGGGGCCCCATCATTGGCACCTGAGATCCCAAGGCTGCCCCCTTTTCCCTGGGAGCAAAGCTCGACGGTGTGTACCTTGTGCGGGTTTGGGGCAGTGCCATTTCTCAACCCAGATTTCCAGACGGACGAAGATTCCTTCCAGGGAAAAGGTGCCAGGACAGAAAGCAAGTGTTATTTTTCTAGTGTTAACGGGGCCCAATCCTTGGCACGTGAGAGCCCAAGGCTGCCACGTTTTGCCTTGGCGCAAATGTCGAGGGTGCCTGCCACTTTCTTGTATGGGAAAGTGCCATTTTTTAGCCCAGAATTCTAGACAGATGAAGATTCCTCCCAGGGAAAAGGTGCCAGGACAGAAAGCGATTGTTCCATTTCTAGGGTTAATCGGGCCCCATCATTGGCACCTGAGAGCCCAAGTTTGCCTCCTTTAACCTGGGTGCAAAGCTCGACAGTGCGATCTACGTGAGGGTCCGGAAATTGCCGTTTCTCATTCCAGACTTCCAGACCGATGAAGATTCCTCCCTGGGAAAAGGTGCCAGGACACAAATGGATTTCTCCTTTTTCTAGGGTTAATGGGGCCCCATCATTGGCACCTGAGAGCCCAAGCCTGCCCCCTTTTCCCTGGGAGCAAAGCTCGACCTTGTGAGGTTTTGGGGCAGTGCCATTTTTGAACCCAGAATTCCAGACGGACGAAGATACCTCCCAGGGAAAAGGTGCCAGGTCAGAAATCGAATTGTCCTTTTCTAGGGTCAATGGTGCCCCATCATTGGCACCTCAGAGTTCAAGGCTGCCACCTTTTCCGTGGACGCAAACATCGACGGCGCATACCACTTCCTTGTCCGGGAAAGTGCCGTTTTTCAGCCCTCAATTCCAGACGGATGAAGACTCCTCACAGGGAAGAGGCTCCCAGGACAGAAAGCGATTGTTCCATTTCTAGGGTTAATCAGGCCCCATCATTGGCACCTGAGAGCCCAAGGTTGCCTCCTATACCCTGGGCGCAAAGCTCGACCATGCCTGCTACGTGAGGGTCCGGGAAATTGCCGTTTCTCATTCCAGACTTCCAGACCGATGAGGATTCCTCCCTGGGAAAAGGTGGCAGAACATGAATGGATTTCTCCTTTTTCTAGGGTTAATCGGGACCCATCATTGTCACCTGATAGCCCAAGGCTGACCCCTTTTCCCTGGGCGCAAAGCTCGACGGTGTGTACCTTGTGCGGGTTTCGGGGAGTGCCATTTTTGAACCCAGAATTCCAGACGGACGAAGATACCTCCCAGGGAAAAGGTGCCAGGTCAGAAATCGAATTGTCTTTTTCTAGGGTCAATGGTGCCCCATCATTGGCACCTGAGAGTTCAAGGCTGCCACCTTTTCCGTGGGAACAAACATCAACGGCGCGTACCACTTTCTTGTCCGGGAAAGTGCTGTTTTTCAGCCCTGAATTCCAGACGGATGAAGACTCCTCACAGGGAAGCGGCTCCCAGGACAGAAAGCGATTGTTCCATTTCTAGGGTTAATCGGGCTCCCATCATTGGCACCTGAGAGCCCAAGGCAGCCTCCTTTAGCCTTGGCGTGATGCTCGACGGTGCATGCTACGTGAGGGTCCGGGAAAGTGCCATTTTTCAGTCCAGAATTCCAGACCAATGAAGATTCCTCCCAGGGAAAAGTTGCCAGGACACAAAGCCATTGAGCATTCTGTAAAGGTAATGGGGCCCCATCATTGGCACCTGAGATCCCAAGGCTGCCACCTTTATCCATGTCGCAAAGCTCGACGGAGCGTGCTACGTGCGGGTCTGGGAAAGTGCCATTTTTCAGCCCAGAATTACAGACCGAGTAAGATTCCTCTCAGGGAAAAGGTGCCAGCATAGAAAGCGATTGTTCCAGTTCTAGGGGTAATGGTGCCCCATCATTGGCACGTGTGAGCCCAAAGCTGCCACCTTTACCCAGGTCGCAATACTCGACGGTGCATGTTGTGCGGGTCAGGGATAGTGCCATTTTTTCAGCCCAGATTTCCAGACGGATGAAGATTTCTCCCTGGGAAAAGATGCCAGGACAGGAAACGGTTGTGCGTTTTCTAGGGTTATTGGTGCCCCATCATTGGCACCTGAGAGCCCAAGGCTGCCACCTTTATCCTGGTCGCAAAGCTCGACGGAGCGTGCTACGTGCGGGTCTGGGAAAGTGCCATTTTTCAGCCCAGAATTACAGACCGAGTAAGATTCCTCTCAGGGAAAAGGTGCCAGGACAGAAAGTGATTGTTCCAGTTCTAGGGGTAATGGGGCTCCATCATTGTCACGTGAGAGCCGAAACCTGCCACCTTTACCCAGGTTGCAATACTCGACGGTGCATAATTGTGCGGGTCAGGGATAGTGCCATTTTTTCAGCCCAGAATTCCAGACCGATGAAGATTCCTCAGAGGGAAAAGGTGACAGGACACAAAGCCATTGTGTATTTTGTAAAGGTAATGGGGCCCCATCATTGGCACCTGAGAGCCCAAGGCTGCCACCTATTCCATGGTCGCAAAGCTCAATGGTGCGTATTTGTGTGGGTCCAGGAAAGTGCCAATTTTCATCCCAGAATTCCAGACGGATGAAGATTCCTCCCAGGGAAAAGGTGCCAGGAGAGAAAGCGTTTGTGCGTTTTCTAATAATAATGGGGCCCCATCATTGGCACCTGAGAGCCCAAGGCTGCCACCTTTTGCCTGGGCTCAAAGCTCATTGGAGCGTTCCAACTGCGAGTCCAGGAAAGTGCTGTTTTTCAGCCGAGATTTCCAGACGGATGAAGATTACTCCCATGGAAAAGGTGCAAGGACAGAAAGCGATTTTTACATTTCTTAGGTTAATGGGGCCCCATCATTGGCACCTGAGAGTCCAAGGCCCCCATTTTTTCCCTGGGCGTAAAGCCGGACGGTGCATGCCACATGCTCTTTTTTAAGCCCAGAATTCCAGACAAACGATGATTCCTCCCTGGGAAAAGGCGCCAGGACAGAAAGGGATTGTTCCATTTCTTGGGTTAATACGGCCCCATCATTGACTCCTGAGAGCCCAAGGCTGCAACCTTTTCCCTGGGCTCAAAGCTCGACGGAGCGTGCCAAGTATGGGTCTGGATAGTGCCGTTTTTCAGCCCAGAATTCCAGACAGACAAAGATTCCTCCCAGAGAAAATGTGCCAGGACAGAAAGCGATTATGCGTTTCCTAGGGGTAATGGGGCCCCATCATTGCCACCTGATAACCCAAGGCTGCCACCTTTTCCCTGGGCTCAACGCTCGATGGAGTGTGCCAGCGGCGGGTAAGGGTACATGCTGTTTTTCAACCCAGATTTCCAGAATGACGAAGATTCCTCATATGGAAAATGTTCCAGGACAGAAAGCGATTGTTCCAGTTCTAGGGTAAATGCGGCCCTCTCATTGCCACATGACAGCCCAAGGCTGTCACCTTTTCCCTGGGCTCAAAGCTCAAAGGAGTGTGCCAGGTGGGGTCCGGGAAAGTGCCGTTTCTCAGCCCAGAATTCCAGATGGACGAGGATTACTGCTAGGGAAAAAAGTGCCAGGACAGAAAGTGATTGTTCCTTTTCTAGGGTTTATGGTGCCCCATCATTGGCACTTGAGAGCCAATGCTGCCACCTTTTCCCTCGGTGAGCACCCCAACGTTCCCTGTCACATGCGGGTTTTTCAATCCAGAAAAATGAACATTCCTCCCTTGGAAATCGTGCCAGGACAGAAAGCGATTCTTCCTTTTCTAGGGTTAATGTGGACCCATCTTAGGCACCTGAGAGCCCAAGGCTGCCACCTTTTCCCTGGGCTCAAAGCTCGACAGTGCGGGCGAGGTGCGGGTCTGGGAAAGTTCCAGTTTTCAGCCCAGAATTGCAGAGGGCCCAAGATTCCTCCCAGGGAAAAGGTGCCAGGACAGAAAGGGATTGTGCCTTTTCTAGGACTAATGGGGCCCCATCATTGCCACCTCAGAGCCTAAGGCTGCCACCTTTTCCCTGGGCTCAAAGCTCGACGGAGCGTGCCAAGTGCGGGTGAGGGAAAGTGTCGTGTTTCAGCCCAGAATTCCAGGCAGACCATGATTCCTCCCAGGGAAAAGGTGCCAGGACAGAAAGCTATTGTGCCTTTCTTAGAGGTAATGGTGCCCCATCATTGACACCTGAGAGCCCAAGCCTGCCACCTTTTCCCTGGGCTCAAATCTCGACAGAGTGTGCCAGGTGCTGGTCAGGGTACCCCTTTTTTCAGCCCAGATTTCCAGAATGACGAAGATTCGTCACAGGGAAAATGTGTCAGGATAGAAAGCGATTGTTCCAGTTCTAGGGTAAATGCGGCCCCCTCATTGGCACCTCACAGCCCAAGGCTGTCACCTTTTCCCTGAGCTCAAAGCCCGACGGTGCGTGCCACATGCGGGTTTTTCAGCCCAGAATTCCAGACGGACGATGATTCCTCCCAGGGATAAGGTGCCAGGAGAGAAAGCGATTGCTCCTTTTCTAGGGTAATGCAGCTCCATCTTTGGGATCTGAGAGCCCAAGGCTGCCACCTTTTCCCTGGGCTCAAAGCTCGACGGAGTGTGCCAAGTGCGGGTCCGGGAAAGTGCCGTTTCTCAGCCCAGAATTCCAGACGGACGAAGATTCCTCCCTGGGAAAATGTGCTAGCAGAGAAAGCGATTGTGCCTCTTCTAGGGTTAATGCGGTCCCATCATTGGCACCTGAGAGCGCAAGGCTGCCATCTTTTCCCTGGCCTCAAAGCACGACGGAGTGTGCCAAGTGCGGGCCCGGGAAAGTGCTGTTTTTCAGACCAGAATTCCAGACGGATGAAGATTCCTCCTTTAGAAAAGGTGCCAGGACAGAAAACGATTGTTCCTTTTCTAGCGTTAATGGGGCCCCATCATTGACACCTGAGAGCCCAAGGCTGCCACCTTTTCCCTTGGCGCACACCCCAAAGGTCCATGTCGCATGCGGGTTTTTCAGCCCAGAATTCCAGACGGATGAAGATTCCTTCCTGGGAAATCGTGCCAGGACAGAAAGAGATTGTTATTTTTCTAGGGTTAATGCGGACCAATCTTAGACACCTGAGAGCCCAAGGCTGCCACCTTTTTCCTGGGCTCAAAGCTCGACAGTGCGGTCGAGGTACGGGTCTGGGAAAGTGCCGGTTTTCAGCCCAGAATTCCAGACGGACCAAGATTCCTCCCAGGGAAAAAGTGCCAGGACAGAAAGTGATTGTTCCAATTCTAGGGTAAACGCGGCCCCCTCATTGGCACCTGACAGCCCAAGGCTGTCACCTTTTCCCTGGTCGCAAAGCCCGACGGTGAGTGGCATTTGCAGGTTTTTCAGCCCAGATTTTCAGACGGATGAACATTCCTGCCAGGGAAAATGTGCCAGGACAGAAAGCGATTCTTCCTTTTCTAGTGTTAATGCGGCCCCACTTTTGGCAACTGAGAGCCCAAGGCTGCCTCCTTTTCCCTGGGCTGAAAGCTTCACGGAGCATACAAGGTGCGGGTCAGGGAAAGTGCCGTTTATCAGCCCAGAATTCCAAGCGGTTTAAAATTCTACCCTGGGATAAAGTTCCAAGACAGAAAGCAATTGTTCCATTTCCAAGTTTAAGGGGCCCCATCGCTGGCACTTGTGAGCCAAAAGCTGCCACCTTTTCCCTGGCCTCAAAGCTCGACGGATTGTGCCAGGAGCGCTTCTGGGCAAGCGTAATTTTTCAGTCCAGATTTCCAGAAGGATGAAGATTCCTCCCAGGGAAAAGGTGCCTGGACAGAAAGCGTTTGTTCCTTTTCTAGTGTTAATGGGGCCCCATCATTGGCACTTGAGAGCTGAAGGTTGCCACCTATTCCCTGGGCGCAAAGCTAGGCGGTGCATGCCACATGTGGTTTTTTCAGCCCAGAAATCGAGACGGACGATGATTCCTCCCAGGGAAAAGGTGCCAGTACAGAAAGCGATTGTTCCTTTTCTAGGGTTAATGTGGCCCCATCTTTGGCAGCTGAGAGCCCAAGACTGCCACCTTTTCCCTGAGCGCAAAGCACGACGGAGGGTACCAGGTGCGGGTCAGGAAAAGTGCCTTTTTTCAGCCCGGAACTCCAGATGGACCAAGATTCCTCCCAGAGAAAAGGTGTTTAGACAGAAAGGGATTTTTACATTTCCTGGGGTAATGGGGTCCCATCATTGGCACCTGTGAGCCGAAGGATGCCACCTTTTCCCTGGCCTCAAAGCACGACGGAGGGTACCAGGTGCGGGTCAGGGAAAGTGCCGTTTATGAGCCCGGAATTCCAGGCAGACCATGATTCCTCCCAGGGAAAAGGTGCCAGGACAGAAAGCGATTGTGCCTTTCTTAGGGGTAATGGGGCCCCATCATTGGCAGCTGAGAGCCCAAGGGTGACACCTTTTCCCTGGGCTCAAAGCTCGTCAGAGTGTGCCAGGTGCTGGTCAGGGTACGTGCCTTTTTCCAGTCCAGATTTCCAGAATGACGAAGATTCCTCCCAGGGAAAATGTGCCAGTATAGAAAGCGATTGTTCCAGTTCTAGGGTAAATGCGGCCCCCTCATTGGCACGTCACAGCCCAAGGCTGTCACCTTTTCCCTGAGCTCAAAGCCCAACGGTGCGTGCCACATGCAGTTTTTTCAGCCCAGACTTCCAGACGGACGATGATTCCTCCCAGGGAAAAGGTGCCAGGACAGAAAGCGATTGCTCCTTTTCTAGGGTTAATGCGGCCCCATCTTTGGGATCTGAGAGCCCAAGGCTGCACCTTTTCCCTGGGCTCAAACCTCAATGGAGCGTGGCAAGTGCGAGTCAGGGAAATTGCGGTTTTTCAGCCCAGATTTCCAGACAGACGAAGATTCCTCCCTGGGAAAAGGTGCAAGGACAGAAAGCGATTTTTACATTTCTTGAGTTAATGGGGCCCCATCATTGACACCTTAGAGTCCAAGGCTGCCATCTTTTCCCATGGGTGCAAAGCCGGACGGTGCAAGCCACATGCAGTTTTTAAACCCAGAATTCCAGATGGACGATGATTCCTCCCTAAGAAAATCTGCTAGGACAGAAAGGGATTATTCCATATCTTGGGTTAATGCGGCCCCATCATTGGCAGCTGAGAGCACCTTTTCCCAGGGAGAAATCCTCGCTGGCCTGGAATTCTGGGATGAGAAACGGCACATTCCCGGACTTGCAAGTGGCACGCGCCGTCGACATTTGCGCCCAGGGAAAAGGTGGCAGCCTTGGGCTCTCAGGTGCCAAAGATGAGGTCCCATTACCCCTAGAAAAGGCACAAAGGCTTTCTGTCCTGACACCTTTTCCCTGAGAGGAATCGACTTCCGTCTGGAATTCTGGGCTGAAAAACTGCCCTTTCCCGGACCCGCACAGGGTATGCACCGTCGAGCTTTGCACCCAGGGAAAAGGTGGCAGCCTTGGGCTCTCAGGTGCCAATGATGGGGCCCAATTAGCATTACAAAATACACAATGGCTTTGTCTCCTGGTACCTTTTCCCTCTGAGGAATCTTCATAGGTCTGGAATTCTGGGCCGAAAAATGGCACTTTCCCAGACCCGCACGTGGAACGCTCCGTCGAGCTTTGCGCCCAGGGAAAAGGTGGCAGCCTTGGGCTGTCAGGTGTCCATTTTGGGGCCACATTAACCCTAGAAAAGGCACAATTGCTTTCTGTCCTGGCACCTTTTCTCTGGGAGAAATCTTCATCGGCCTCGAATTCTGGGATGAGAAACAGCACATTCCTGGACCCGCAAGTGGCATGCACAGTCGAGCTTTGCGCTCAGGGAGAAGGTTGCAGCCTTCGGCTCTCAGGTGTCAATGATGGAGCCCCATTAACCCTAGAAAAGGAACAACCGCTTTCTGTCCTGACACCTTTTCCCAGGGAGGAATCTTCATCGGTCTGGAATTCTGGAATGAGAAACGGCAATTTCCCGGACCCTCACGTAGCACGCATGGTCGAGCTTTGCACCCAGGGTATAGGAGGCAACCTTGGGCTCTCAGGTGCCAATGATGGGGCCCGATTAACCCTAGAAATGGAACAATCGCTTTCTGTCCTGGGAGCCTCTTCCCTGTGAGGAGTCTTCATCCGTCTGGAATTGAGGGCTGAAAAACGGCACTTTTCCAGACAAGAAAGTGGTACGCGCCGTTGATGTTTGCGCCCACGGAAAAGGTGGCAGCCTTGAACTCTGAGGTGCCGATGATGGGGCACCATTGACCCTAGAAAGGACAATTTGATTTCTGAACTGGCACCTTTTCCCTGGGAGGTGTCTTCGTCCGTCTGGAATTCTGGGCTGTAAAATGGCACTTCCCCGGACCCGCAAGTGGCACGCGCCGTCGACATTTGCGCCCAGGGAAAAGGTGGCAGCCTTGGGCTCTCAGGTGCCAATGATGGGGCCCCGTTAACACTAGAAAAATAACACTTGCTTTCTGTCCTGGCACCTTTTCCCAGGGAGGAATCTTCGTCCGTCTGGAAATCTGGGTTCAGAAATGGCACTGCCCGAAACCCGCACATGGTACACACCGTTGAGCTTTGTGCCCAGGGAAAAGGGGGCAGCCTTGGGCTCTCAGCTGCCAATGATGGTGCCCCATTACCCCTACAAAAGGCACAATGGCTTTCTGTCCTGGCACCTTTTCCCAGGGAGGAATCTTCATCGGTTTGGAATTCTGG
Source organism: Pithys albifrons albifrons (assembly GCF_047495875.1). Lineage (NCBI taxonomy): Eukaryota > Metazoa > Chordata > Aves > Passeriformes > Thamnophilidae > Pithys > Pithys albifrons. The sequence goes on from NC_092482.1 coordinate 7,783,949, forward strand.
TCTGAGAATCGGCACTTTCCTGGACCCGCAAGTGGAACGCACCATCGAGCTTTGCGTCCAGGGAAAAGGTGGCAGTCTTGGGCGCTCAGGTGCCAATGATGGGGCCCCATTACCTTTACAAAAAGCACAATGGCTTTCTCTCCTGGCACCTTTTCCCTGGGAGGAGCCTTCATTGGTCTGGAATTCTGGGCTGTAAAATGGCACTTTCTGGGACCAGCACGTGGCACGCACTGTCGTGCTTTGCGCCCAGGGAAAAGGAGGCAACCTCTGGCTCTCAGATGCCAATGACGGGCCCCCATTAACACTAGAAATGGAACAATCGCTTTCTGTCCTGGGAGCCTTTTCCCTGGGAGGAGTCGTCATCCGTCTGGAATCCTGGGCTGAACAAAGCACTTTCTCTGACCTGCACGTGGCAGGCACCATCTAGCTTTGCGCCCAGGGAAAAGGTGGCAGCCTTGGGCTCTCAGGTGCCAATGATGGGTCCCCGTTAACACTAGGAAAATAACAATTGCTTTCTGTCCTGGCACCTTTTCCCTGGGAGGAATTTTCGTCCGTCTGGAATTCTGGGCTGAAAAACGGCACTTCCGCGGACCTGCAAGTGGAACGCACCGTCGAGCTTTGTGCCCAGGCAAAAGGTGGCAGCCTTGGGGTCTCTGGTGCCAATGATGGGGCCCCATTACCCCTAGAAAAAGAACAATCGCTTTCTGTCCTGGCATCTTTTCCCAGGGAGGAATCTTCATTGGTCTCGAATTCTGGGCTGAAAACGGCTCTTTCCCTTACCCGCATGTGGCACGCACCGTTGAGCTTTGCGCCCAGGGAAAAGGTGGCAGCCCTGGGCTCTCAGCTGCCAATTTTGGGGCCCCATTAACCCTAGAAAAGGCACAATCGCTTTCTGTCCTGGCACCTTTTCCCTGGGAGAAATCTTCATCGGCCTCGAATTCTGGGATGAGAAACGGCAATTTCCCGGACCCTCACGTAGCACGCATGGTCGAGCTTTGCGCCCAGGGTATAGGAGGCAACCTTGGGCTCTCAGGTGCCAATGATGGAGCCCGATTAACCCTAGAAATGGAACAATCGCTTTCTGTCCTGGGAGCCTCTTCCCTGTGAGGAGTCTTCATCCGTCTGGAATTCAGGGCTGAAAAACGGCACTTTCCCGGACAAGAAAGTGGTACGCGACGTTGATGTTTGCGCCCACGGAAAAGGTGGCAGCCTTGAACTCTGAGGTGCCAATGATGGGGCACCATTGACCCTAGAAAAGGACAATTCGATTTCTGACCTGGCACCTTTTCCCTGGGAGGTGTCTTCGTCCGTCTGGAATTCTGGGCTGAAAAATGGCACTTCCCCGGACCCGGAGGTGGCACGCGCCGTCGACATTTGCGCCCAGGCAAAAGGTGGCAGCCTTGGGCTCTCAGGTGCCAATGATGGGGCCCTGTTAACACTAGTAAAATAACACTTGCTTTCTGTCCTGGCACATTTTCCCAGGGAGGAATCTTCATTGGTCTGGAATTCTGCCCTGAAAACGGATCTTTCCCTTACCCGCATGTGGCACGCACCGTCGAGCTTTGTGCCCAGGGAAAAGGGGGCAGCCCTGGGCTCTCAGCTGCCAATTTTGGGGCCCCATTAACCCTAGAAAAGGCACAATCGCTTTCTGTCCTGGCACCTTTTCCCTGGGAGAAATCTTCGCTGGCCTGGAATTCTGGGATGAGAAACGGCACATTCCCGGACTTGCAAGTGGCACGCGCCGTCGACATTTGCGCCCAGGGAAAAGGTGGCAGTCTTGGGCTCTCAGGTGCCAAAGATGAGGTCCCATTACCCCTAGAAAAGGCACAATGGTTTTCTGTCCTGACACCTTTTCCCAGAGAGGAATTGACTTCCGTCTGGAATTCTGGGCTGAAAAACTGCCCTTTCCCGGACCCGCACAGGGTATGCACCGTCGAGCTTTGCACCCAGGGAAAAGGTGGCAGCCTTGGGCTCTCAGGTGCCAATGATGGGGCCCAATTAGCATTACAAAATACACAATGGCTTTGTCTCCTGGTACCTTTTCCCTCTGAGGAATCTTCATAGGTCTGGAATTCTGGGCCGAAAAATGGCACTTTCCCAGACCCGCACGTGGAACGCTCCGTCGAGCTTTGCGCCCAGGGAAAAGGTGGCAGCCTTGGGCTGTCAGGTGTCCATTTTGGGGCCACATTAACCCTAGAAAAGGCACAATTGCTTTCTGTCCTGGCACCTTTTCTCTGGGAGAAATCTTCATCGGCCTCGAATTCTGGGATGAGAAACAGCACATTCCTGGACCCGCAAGTGGCATGCACAGTCGAGCTTTGCGCTCAGGGAGAAGGTTGCAGCCTTCGGCTCTCAGGTGTCAATGATGGAGCCCCATTAACCCTAGAAAAGGAACAACCGCTTTCTGTCCTGACACCTTTTCCCAGGGAGGAATCTTCATCGGTCTGGAATTCTGGAATGAGAAACGGCAATTTCCCGGACCCTCACGTAGCACGCATGGTCGAGCTTTGCACCCAGGGTATAGGAGGCAACCTTGGGCTCTCAGGTGCCAATGATGGGGCCTGATTAACCCTAGAAATGGAACAATCGCTTTCTGTCCTGGGAGCCTCTTCCCTGTGAGGAGTCTTCATCCGTCTGGAATTGAGGGCTGAAAAACGGCACTTTTCCAGACAAGAAAGTGGTACGCGCCGTTGATGTTTGCGCCCACGGAAAAGGTGGCAGCCTTGAACTCTGAGGTGCCGATGATGGGGCACCATTGACCCTAGAAAGGACAATTTGATTTCTGAACTGGCACCTTTTCCCTGGGAGGTGTCTTCGTCCGTCTGGAATTCTGGGCTGTAAAATGGCACTTCCCCGGACCCGCAAGTGGCACGCGCCGTCGACATTTGCGCCCAGGGAAAAGGTGGCAGCCTTGGGCTCTCAGGTGCCAATGATGGGGCCCCGTTAACACTAGAAAAATAACACTTGCTTTCTGTCCTGGCACCTTTTCCCAGGGAGGAATCTTCGTCCGTCTGGAAATCTGGGTTCAGAAATGGCACTGCCCGAAACCCGCACATGGTACACACCGTTGAGCTTTGCGCCCAGGGAAAAGGGGGCAGCCTTGGGCTCTCAGCTGCCAATGATGGTGCCCCATTACCCCTACAAAAGGCACAATGGCTTTCTGTCCTGGCACCTTTTCCCAGGGAGGAATCTTCATCGGTTTGGAATTCTGGTCTGAGAATCGGCACTTTCCTGGACCCACAAGTGGAACGCACCATCGAGCTTTGCGTCCAGGGAAAAGGTGGCAGTCTTGGGCGCTCAGGTGCCAATGATGGGGCCCCATTACCTTTACAAAAAGCACAATGGCTTTCTCTCCTGGCACCTTTTCCCTGGGAGGAGTCTTCATTGGTCTGGAATTCTGGGCTGTAAAATGGCACTTTCTGGGACCAGCACGTGGCACGCACTGTCGTGCTTTGCGCCCAGGGAAAAGGAGGCAACCTCTGGCTCTCAGATGCCAATGACGGGCCCCCATTAACACTAGAAATGGAACAATCGCTTTCTGTCCTGGGAGCCTTTTCCCTGGGAGGAGTCGTCATCCGTCTGGAATCCTGGGCTGAACAAAGCACTTTCTCTGACCTGCACGTGGCAGGCACCATCTAGCTTTGCGCCCAGGGAAAAGGTGGCAGCCTTGGGCTCTCAGGTGCCAATGATGGGTCCCCGTTAACACTAGAAAAATAACACTTGCTTTCTGTCCTGGCACCTTTTCCCTGGGAGGAATTTTCGTCCGTCTGGAATTCTGGGCTGAAAAACGGCACTTCCGCGGACCTGCAAGTGGAACGCACCGTCGAGCTTTGTGCCCAGGCAAAAGGTGGCAGCCTTGGGTCTCTGGTGCCAATGATGGGGCCCCATTACCCCTAGAAAAAGAACAATCGCTTTCTGTCCTGGCATCTTTTCCCAGGGAGGAATCTTCATTGGTCTCGAATTCTGGGCTGAAAACGGCTCTTTCCCTTACCCGCATGTGGCACGCACCGTTGAGCTTTGCGCCCAGGGAAAAGGTGGCAGCCCTGGGCTCTCAGCTGCCAATTTTGGGGCCCCATTAACCCTAGAAAAGGCACAATCGCTTTCTGTCCTGGCACCTTTTCCCTGGGAGAAATCTTCATCGGCCTCGAATTCTGGGATGAGAAACGGCAATTTCCCGGACCCTCACGTAGCACGCATGGTCGAGCTTTGCGCCCAGGGTATAGGAGGCAACCTTGGGCTCTCAGGTGCCAATGATGGGGACCGATTAACCCTAGAAATGGAACAATCGCTTTCTTTCCTGGGAGCCTCTTCCCTGCGAGGAGTCTTCATCCGTCTGGAATTCAGGGCTGAAAAACGGCACTTTCCCGGACAAGAAAGTGGTACGCGACGTTGATGTTTGCGCCCACGGAAAAGGTGGCAGCCTTGAACTCTGAGGTGCCAATGATGGGGCACCATTGACCCTAGAAAAGGACAATTCGATTTCTGACCTGGCACCTTTTCCCTGGGAGGTGTCTTCGTCCGTCTGGAATTCTGGGCTGAAAAATGGCACTTCCCTGGACCCGGAGGTGGAACGCGCCGTCAACATTTGCGCCCAGGCAAAAGGTGGCAGCCTTGGGCTCTCAGGTGCCAATGATGGGGCCCCGTTAACACTAGAAAAAGAACAATGGCTTTCTGTCCTGGCACCTTTTCCCTGGGAGGAATCTTCATTGGTCTGGAATTCTGGGCTGAAAACGGCTCTTTCCCTTACCCGCATGTGGCACGCACCGTCGAGCTTTGCGCCCAGGGAAAAGGTTGCAGCCCTGGGCTCTCAGCTGCCAATTTTGGGGCCCCATTAACCCTAGAAAAGGCACAATCGCTTTCTGTCCTGGCACCTTTTCCCAGGGAGAAATCTTCGCTGGCCTGGAATTCTGGGATGAGAAACGGCACATTCCCGGACTTGCAAGTGGCACGCGCCGTCGACATTTGCGCCCAGGGAAAAGGTGGCAGCCTTGGGCTCTCAGCTGCCAATTTTGGGGCCCCATTAACCCTAGAAAAGGCACAATCGCTTTCTGTCCTGGCACCTTTTCCCAGGGAGAAATCTTCGCTGGCCTGGAATTCTGGGATGAGAAACGGCACATTCCCGGACTTGCAAGTGGCACGCGCCGTCGACATTTGCGCCCAGGGAAAAGGTGGCAGCCTTGGGCTCTCAGGTGCCAAAGATGAGGCTCCATTACCCCTAGAAAAGGCACAATGGTTTTCTGTCCTGACACCTTTTCCCAGAGAGGAATTGACTTCCGTCTGGAATTCTGGGCTGAAAAACAGCCCTTTCCCGGACCAGCACAGGGTATGCACCGTCGAGCTTTGCACCCAGGGAAAAGGTGGCAGCCTTGGGCTCTCAGGTGCCAATGATGGGGCCCAATTAGCATTACAAAATACACAATGGCTTTGTCTCCTGGTACCTTTTCCCTCTGAGGAATCTTCATAGGTCTGGAATTCTGGGCTGAAAAATGGCACTTCCCCGAACCCGCAAGTGGCACGCGCCGTCGACATTTGCGCCCAGGCAAAAGGTGGCAGCCTTGGGCTCTCAGGTGCCAATGATGGGGCCCCGTTAACACTAGAAAAATAACACTTGCTTTCTGTCCTGGCACCTTTTCCCAGGGAGGAATCTTCGTCCGTCTGGAAATCTGGGTTCAGAAATGGCACTGCCCGAAACCCGCACATGGTACACACCGTCGAGCTTTGCGCCCAGGGAAAAGGAGGCAGCCTTGGGCTCTCAGGTGCCAATGATGGTGCCCCATTACCCCTACAAAAGGCACAATGGCTTTCTGTCCTGGCACCTTTTCCCAGGGAGGAATCTTCATCGGTTTGGAATTCTGGTCTGAGGATCGGCACTATCCTGGACCCGCAAGTGGAACGCACCATCGAGCTTTGCGTCCAGGGAAAAGGTGGCAGCCTTGGGCTCACAGGGGCCAATGATGGGGCCCAATTAGCATTACAAAATACACAATGGCTTTGTCTCCTGGTACCTTTTCCCTCTGAGGAATCTTCATAGGTCTGGAATTCTGAGCTGAAAAATGGCACTTTCCCGGACCCGCACGTGGAACGCTCCGTCGAGCTTTGCGCCCAGGGAAAAGGTGGCAGCCTTGGGCTCTCAGGTGTCAATTTTGGGGCCCCATTAACCCTAGAAAAGGCACAATTGCTTTCTGCCCTGGCACCTTTTCCCTGGGAGAAATCTTCATCGGCCTCGAATTCTGGGATGAGAAACAGCACATTCCTGGACCCGCAAGTGGCACGCACCGTCGAGCTTTGCGCTCAGGGAAAAGGTGGCAGCCTTGGGCTCTCAGGTGTCAATGATGGAGCCCCATTAACCCTAGAAAAGGAACAATCGCTTTCTGTCCTGACACCTTTTCTCAGGGAGGAATCTTCATCGGTCTGGAATTCTGGAATGAGAAACGGCAATTTCCCGGACCCTCACGTAGCACGCATGGTCGAGCTTTGCGCCCAGGGTATAGGAGGCAACCTTGGGCTCTCAGGTGCCATGATGGAGCCCGATTAACCCTAGAAATGGAACAATCGCTTTCTTTCCTGGGAGCCTCTTCCCTGTGAGGAGTCTTCATCCGTCTGGAATTCAGGGCTGAAAAACGGCACTTTCCCGGACAAGAAAGTGGTACGCGCCGTTGATGTTTGCGCCCACGGAAAAGGTGGCAGCCTTGAACTCTGAGGTGCCAATGATGGGGCACCATTGACCCTAGAAAAGGACAATTCGATTTCTGACCTGGCACCTTTTCCCTGGGAGGTGTCTTCGTCCGTCTGGAATTCTGGGCTGAAAAATGGCACTTCCCTGGACCCGGAGGTGGAACGCGCCGTCAACATTTGCGCCCAGGAAAAAGGTGGCAGCCTTGGGCTCTCAGGTGCCAATGATGGGGCCCCGTTAACACTAGAAAAAGAACAATGGCTTTCTGTCCTGGCACCTTTTCCCTGGGAGGAATCTTCATTGGTCTGGAATTCTGGGCTGAAAACGGCTCTTTCCCTTACCCGCATGTGGCACGCACCGTCGAGCTTTGCGCCCAGGCAAAAGGTGGCAGCCTTGGGCTCTCAGGTGCCAATGATGGGGCCCCATTACCCCTAGAAAAGGCACAATCGCTTTCTGTCCTGGCACCTTTTCCCAGGGAGAAATCTTCGCTGGCCTGGAATTCTGGGATGAGAAACGGCACATTCCCGGACTTGCAAGTGGCACGCGCCGTCGACATTTGCGCCCAGGGAAAAGGTGGCAGCCTTGGGCTCTCAGCTTCCAATTTTGGGGCCCCATTAACCCTAGAAAAGGCACAATCGCTTTCTGTCCTGGCACCTTTTCCCAGGGAGAAATCTTCGCTGGCCTGGAATTCTGGGATGAGAAACGGCACATTCCCGGACTTGCAAGTGGCACGCGCCGTCGACATTTGCGCCCAGGGAAAAGGTGGCAGCCTTGGGCTCTCACGTGCCAAAGATGAGGTCCCATTACCCCTACAAAAGGCACAATGGTTTTCTGTCCTGACACCTTTTCCCAGAGAGGAATCGACTTCCGTCTGGAATTCTGGGCTGAAAAACGGCCCTTTCCCGGACCCGCACAGGGTATGCACCGTTGAGCTTTGCACCCAGGGATAAGGTGGCAGCCTTGGGCGCTCAGGTGCCAATGATGGGGCCCAATTAGCATTACAAAATACACAATGGCTTTGTCTCCTGGTACCTTTTCCCTCTGAGGAATCTTCATAGGTCTGGAATTCTGGGCTGAAAAATGGCACTTTCCTGGATCTGCACGTGGAACGCTCCGTCGTGCTTTGCATCCAGGGAAAAGGTGGCAGTCTTGGGCTCTCAGGTGCCAATGATGGTGCCCCATTACCTTTACAAAAAGCACAATGGCTTTCTGTCCTGGCACCTTTTCCATGGGAGGAGTCTTCATTGGTCTGGAATTCTGGGCTGTAAAATGGCACTTTCTGGGACCAGCACGTGGCACGCACTGTCGTGCTTTGCGCCCAGGGAAAAGGAGGCAACCTCTGGCTCTCAGATGCCAATGAGGGGCCCCCATTAACACTAGAAATGGAAGAATCGCTTTCTCTCCTGGGAGCCCTTTCCCTGGGAGGAGTCGTCATCCGTCTGGAATCCTGGGCTGAACAAAGCACTTTCTCTGACCTGCACGTGGCACGCACCATCTAGCTTTGCGCCCAGGCAAAAGGTGGCAGCCTTGGGCTCTCAGGTGCCAATGATGGGGCCCCGTTAACAGTAGAAAAATAACACTTGCTTTCTGTCCTGGCACCTTTTCCCAGGGAGGAATCTTCGTCCGTCTGGAAATCTGGGTTCAAAAATGGCACTGCCCCAAACCCGCACAAGGTACATACCGTCGAGCTTTGCGCCCAGGGAAAAGGAGGCAACCTTGGGCTCTCAGGTGCCAATGATGGGTCCCCGTTAACACTAGATAAATAACTCTTGCTTTCTGTACTGGCACCTTTTCCCTGGGAGGAATTTTCGTCCGTCTGGAATTCTGGGCTGAAAAACGGCACTTCCCCGGACCTTCAAGTGGAACGCACCGTCGAGCTTTGTGCCCAGGCAAAAGGTGGCAGCCTTGGGCTCTCAGGTGCCAATGATGGGGCCCCATTACCCCTAGAAATAGAACAATCGCTTTCTGTCCTGGCACCTTTTCCCTGGGAGGAATCTTCATTGGTCTGGAATTCTGGGCTGAAAACGGCTCTTTCCCTTACCCTTCATGTGGCACGCACCGTCGAGCTTTGCGCCCAGGGAAAAAGTGGCAGCCCTGGGCTCTCAGGTGTCAATTTTGGGGCCCCATTAACCCTAGAAAAGGCACAATCGCTTTCTGTCCTGGCACCCTTTCCCAGGGAGAAATCTTCGCTGGTCTGGAATTCTGGGATGAGAAACGGCACATTCCCGGACTTGCAAGTGGCACGCGCCGTCGACATTTGCGCCCAGGGAAAAGGTGGCAGCCATGGGCTCTGAGGTGCCAAAGATGAGGTCCCATTACCCTAGAAAAGGCACAATGGCTTTCTGTCCTGGCACCTTTTCCCAGAGAGGAATCGACTTCCGTCTGGAATTCTGGGCTGAAAAACGGCCCTTTCCCGGACCCGCACAGGGTATGCACCGTCGAGCTTTGCACCCAGGGAAAAGGTGGCAGTCTTGGGCTCTCAGGTGTCAATGATGGAGCCCCATTAACCCTAGAAAAGGAACAATCGCTTTCTGTCCTGACACCTTTTCCCAGGGAGGAATCTTCATCGGTCTGGAATTCTGGAATGAGAAACGGCAATTTCCCGGACCCTCACGTAGCACGCATGGTCGAGCTTTGCGCCCAGGGTATAGGAGGCAACCTTGGGCTCTCAGGTGCCAATGATGGGGCTCGATTAACCCTAGAAATGGAACAATCGCTTTCTGTCTTGGGAGCCTCTTCCCTGTGTGGAGTCTTCATCCGTCTGGAATTGAGGGCTGAAAAATGGCACTTTCCCGGACAAGAAAATGGTACGCGCCGTTGATGTTTGCGCCCACGGAAAAGGTGGCAGCCTTGAACTCTGAGGTGCCAATGATGGGGCACCATTGACCCTAGAAAAGGACAATTTGATTTCTGACCTGGCACCTTTTCCCTGGGAGGTGTCTTCGTCCGTCTGGAATCCTGGGCTGAAAAAGGGCACTTCCCTGGACCCGCAAGTGGCACGCGCCGTCGACATTTGCGCCCAGGCAAAAGGTGGCAGCCTTGGGCTCTCAGGTGCCAATGATGGGGCCCCGTTAACAGTAGAAAAATAACACTTGCTTTCTGTCCTGGCACCTTTTCCCAGGGAGGAATCTTCGTCCGTCTGGAAATCTGGGTTGAGAAATGGCACTGCCCGAAACCCGCACAAGGTACACACCGTCGAGCTTTGTGCCCAGGGAAAAGGGGGCAGCCTTGGGCTCTCAGGTGCCAATGATGGGGCCCCATTACCTTTACAAAAAAGACAATGGCTTTCTGTCCTGGCACCTTTTCCCTGGGAGGAGTCTTCATTGGTCTGGAATTCTGGGCTGTAAAATGGCACTTTCTGGGACCAGCACGTGGCACGCACTGTCGTGCTTTGCGCCCAGGGAAAAGGAGGCAACCTCTGGCTCTCAGATGTCAATGACGGGCCCCCATTAACACTAGAAATGGAACAATTGCTTTCTGTCCTGGGAGCCTTTTCCCTGGGAGGATTCGCCAGCTCTCTGGAATCCTGGGCTGAACAAAGCACTTTCTCTGACCTGCACGTGGCAGGCACCATCTAGCTTTGCCCCCAGGGAAAAGGTGGCAGCCTTGGGCTCTCAGGTGCCAATGATGGGGCCCCATTACCTTTACAAAAAGCACAATGGCTTTCTGTCCTGGCACCTTTTCCTTGGGAGGAGTCTTCATTGGTCTGGAATTCTGGGCTGTAAAATGGCACTTTCTGGGACCAGCACGTGGCACGCACTGTCGTGCTTTGTGCCCAGGGAAAAGGAGGCAACCTTGGGCTCTCAGGTGCCAACGATGGGTCCCTGTTAACACTAGATAAATAACAATCGCTTTCTGTCCTGGCACCTTTTCCCTGGGAGGAATTTTCGTCCGTCTGGAATTCTGGGCTGAAAAACGGCACTTTCTCTGACCTGCAATTGGAACGCACCGTCGAGCTTTGTGCCCAGGGAAAAGGTGGCAGCCTTGGGCTCTCAGGTGCCAATGATGGGGCCCCATTACCCCTAGAAAAAGAACAATCGCCTTCTGTCTTTGCACCTTTTCCCTGGGAGGAATCTTCATTGGTCTGGAATTCTGGGCTGAAAACGGCTCTTTCCCTTACCCGCATGTGGCACGCACCGTCGAGCTTTGCGCCCAGGGAAAAGGTGGCAGCCCTGGGCTCTCAGCTGCCAATTTGGGGCCCCATTAACCCTAGAAAAGGCACAATCGCTTTCTGTCCTGGCACCTTTTCCCTGGGAGAAATCTTCGCTGGCCTGGAATTCTGGGATGGGAAACGGCACATTCCCGGACTTGCAAGTGGCACCCGCCGTCGACATTTGCGCCCAGGGAAAAGGTGGCAGCCTTGGGCTCTCAGGTCCCAAAGATGGGGCCCCATTACTCCTAGAAAAGGCACAATGGCTTTCTGTCCTGACACCTTTTCCCAGAGAGGAATCGATTTCCGTCTGAAATTCTGGTCTGAAAAACTGCCCTTTCCCGGACCCCCACAGTGTATGCACCGTCGAGCTTTGCAACCAGGGAAAAGTTGGCATCGTTGGGCTCTCAGGTGCCAATGATGGGGCCCAATTAGCATTACAAAATACACAATGGCTTTGTCTCCTGGTACCTTTTCCCTCTGAGGAATCTTCATAGGTCTGGAATTCGGGGCTGAAAAATGGCACTTTCCCGGACCCGCACGTGGAACGCTCCGTCGAGCTTTGCGCCCAGGCAAAATGTGGCAGCCTTGGGCTCTCAGGTGTCAATTTTAGGGCCCCATTAACCCTAGAAAAGGCACAATTGCTTTCTGTCCTGGCACCTTTTCCCTGGGAGAAATCTTCATCGGCCTCGAATTCTGGGATGAGAAACAGCACATTCCTGGACCCGCAAGTGGCACGCACCGTCGAGCTTTGCGCTCAGGGAAAAGGTGGCAGCCTTGGGCTCTTAGGTTTCAATGATGGAGCCCCATTACTCCTAGAAAAGGAACAATCGCTTTCTGTCCTGACACCTTTTCCCAGGGAGGAATCTTCATCGGTCTGGAATTCTGGAATGAGAAACGGCAATTTCCCGGACCCTCACGTAGCATGCATGGTCGAGCTTTGCGCCCAGGGTATAGGAGGCAACCTTGGGCTCTCAGGTGCCAATGATGGAGCCCGATTAACCCTAGAAATGGAACAATCGCTTTCTTTCCTGGGAGCCTCTTCCCTGTGAGGAGTCTTCATCCGTCTGGAATTCAGGGCTGAAAAACGGCACTTTCCCAGACAAGAAAATGGTACGCGCCGTTGATGATTGTGCCCACGGAAAAGGTGGCAGCCTTGAACTCTGAGGTGCCAATGATGGGGCACCATTGACCCTAGAAAAGGACAATTCGATTTGTGACCTGGCACCTTTTCCCTGGGAGGTGTCTTCGTCCGTCTGGAATTCTGGGCTGAAAAATGGCACTTTCCCGGACCCGCAAGTGGCACATGCCGTAGACATTTGCGCCCAGGGAAAAGGTGGCAGCCTTGGGCTCTCAGGTGCCAATGATGGGGCCACATTAACGCTAGATAAATAACACTTGTTTCTGTCCTGGCACCTTTTCCCAGGGAGGAATCTTCGTCCGTCTGGAAATCTGGGTTAAAAATGGCACTGCCCCAAACCAGCACAAGGTACACACCGTCGAGCTTTGCGCCCAGGTAAAAGGGGGCAGCCTTGGGCTCTCAGCTGCCAATGATGGTGCCCCATTACCCCTACAAAAGGCAGAATGGCTTTCTGTCCTGGCACCTTTTCCCAGGGAGGAATCTTCATCGGTTTGGAATTCTGGTCTGAGAATCGGCACTTTCCTGGACCCGCAAGTGGAACGCACAATCGAGCTTTGCATCCAGGGAAAAGGTGGCAGTCTTGGGCTCTCAGGTGCCAATGATGGGGCCCCATTACCTTTACAAAAAGCACAATGGCTTTCTGTCCTGGCACCTTTTCCCTGGGAGGAGTCTTCATTGGTCTGGAATTCTGGGCTGTAAAATGGCACTTTCTGGGACCAGCACGTGGCACGCACTGTCGTGCTTTGCGCCCAGGGAAAAGGAGGCAACCTCTGGCTCTCAGATGCCAATGAGGGGCCCCCATTAACACTAGAAATGGAACAATTGCTTTCTGTCTTGGGAGCCCTTTCCCTGGGAGGAGTCGTCAGCCGTCTGGAATCCTGGGCTGAACAAAGCACTTTCTCTGACCTGCACGTGGCAGGCACCATCTAGCTTTGTGCCCAGGCAAAAGGTGGCAGCCTTGGGCTCTCAGGTGCCAATGATGGGGCCCCGTTAACAGTAGAAAAATAACACTTGCTTTCTGTCCTGGCACCTTTTCCCAGGGAGGAATCTTCGTCTGTCTGGAAATCTGGGTTCAAAAATGGCACTGCCCCAAACCCGCACAAGGTACACACCGTCGAGCTTTGCGCCCAGGGAAAAGGGGGCAGCCTTGGGCTCTCAGGTGCCAATGATGGTGCCCCATTACCCCTACAAAAGGCAGAATGGCTTTCTGTCCTGGCACCTTTTCCCAGGGAGGAATCTTCATCGGTTTGGAATTCTGGTCTGAGAATCGGCACTTTCCTGGACCCGCAAGTGGCACGCACCATCGAGCTTTGCGTCCAGGGAAAAGGTGGCAGTCTTGGGCTCTCAGGTGCCAATGATGGGGCCCCATTACCTTTACAAAAAGCACAATGGCTTTCTGTCCTGGCACCTTTTCCCTGGGAGGAGTCTTCATTGGTCTGGAATTCTGGGCTGTAAAATGGCACTTTCTCTGACCTGCAAGTGGAACGCACCGTCGAGCTTTGTGCCCAGGCAAAAGGTGGCAGCCTTGGGCTCTCAGGTGCCAATGATGGTGCCCCATTACCCCTAGAAAAAGAACAATCGCTTTCCGTCCTGGCACCATTTCCCAGGGAGGAATCTTCATTGCTCTGGAATTCTGGGCTGAAAACGGCTCTTTCCCTTACCCGCATGTGGCACGCACCGTCGAGCTTTGCGCCCAGGGAAAAGGTGGCAGCCCTGGGCTCTCAGCTGCCATTTTTGGGGCCCCATTAATCCTAGAAAAGGCACAATCATTTTCTGTGCCGGCACATTTTCCCTGGGAGAAATCTTCGCTGGCCTGGGATTCTGGGATGAGAAACGGCACATTCCCGGACTTGCAAGTGGCACGCGCCGTCGAGCTTTCCGCCCAGGGAAAAGGGGGCAGCCTTGGGCTCTCAGCTGCCAATGATGGTGCCCCATTACCCCTACAAAAGGCACAATGGCTTTCTGTCCTGGCACCTTTTCCCAGGGAGAAATCTTCATCGGTTTGGAATTCTGGTCTGAGAATCGGCACTTTCCTGGATCCGCAAGTGGAACGCACCATCGAGCTTTGCGTCCAGGGAAAAGGTGGCAGTCTTGGGCTCTCAGGTGCCAATGATGGGGCCCCATTACCCCTTCCAAAGGCACAATGGCTTTCTGTCCTGGCACCTTTTCCCAGGGAGGAATCTTCATCGGTTTGGAATTCTGGTCTGAGAATCGGCACTTTCCTGGACCCGCAAGTGGAACGCACCATCGAGCTTTGCGTCCTGGGAAAAGGTGGCAGTCTTGGGCTCTCAGGTGCCAATGATGGGGCCCCATTACCTTTACAAAAACCTCAATGGCTTTCTGTCCTGGCACCTTTTCCCTGGGAGGAGTCTTCATTGGTCTGGAATTCTGGGCTGTAAAATGGCCCTTTCTGGGACCAGCACGTGGTACGCACTGTCGTGCTTTGCGCCCAGGGAAAAGGAGGCAACCTCTGGCTCTCAGATGCCAAGGACGGGCCCCCATTAACACTAGAAATGGAACAATCGCTTTCTGTCCTGGGAGCCTTTTCCCTGGGAGGAGTCGTCATTCGTCTGGAATCCTGGGCTAAACAAAGCACTTTCTCTGACCTGCACGTGGCAGGCACCATCTAGCTTTGCGCCCAGGGAAAAGGTGGCAGCCTTGGGCTCTCAGGAGCCAATGATGGGGCCCCGTTAACACTAGATAAATAACAATCGCTTTCTGTCCTGGAACCTTTTCCCTGGGAGGAATTTTCGTCCGTCTGGAATTCTGGGCTCAATAACGGCACTTCCCCGGACCTGCAAATGGAACGCACCATCGAGCTTTGTGCCCAGGCAAAAGGTGACACCCTTGGGCTCTCGGGTGCCAATAATGGGGCCCCAGTACCCCGAGAAAAAGAACAATCGCTTTCTGTCCTGGCACCTTTTCCCTGGGAGGAATCTTCATTGGTCTGGAATTCTGGGCTGAAAACGGCTCTTTCCCTTACCCGCATGTGGCACGCACCGTCGAGCTTTGCGCCCAGGGAAAAGGTGGAAGCACTGGGCTCTCAGCTGCCAATTTTGGGGCCCCATTTACCCTAGAAAAGGAAAAATCACTTTCTGTCCTTGCACCTTTTCCGAGGGAGAAATCTTTGCTGGTCTGGAATTCTGGGATGAGAAACGGCACATTCCCGGACTTGCAAGTGGCACGCGCCGTCGACATTTGCGCCCAGGGAAAAGGTGGCAGCCTTGGGCTCTCAGGTGCCAAAGATGGGGCCCCATTACCCCTAGAAAAGGCACAATGGCTTTCTGTCCTGACACCTTTTCCCAGAGAGGAATCGACTTCCGTCTGGAATTCTGGGCTGAAAAACGGCCCTTTCCCGGACCTGCACAGGGTATGCAGCGTCGAGCTTTGCACCCAGGGAAAAGGGGGCAGCCTTGGGCTCTCAGGTGCCAAAGATGGGGCCCCATTACCCCTTTAAAAGGCACAATGGCTTTCTGTCCTGGCACCTTTTCCCAGGGAGAAATCTTCATCGGCCTCGAATTCTGGGATGAGAAACAGCACATTCCTGGACCCACAAGTGGCACGCACCGTTGAGCTTTGCGCTCAGGGAAAATGTTGCAGCCTTCGGCTCTCAGGTGCCAATGATGGAGCCCCATTACTCCTAGAAAAGGAACAATCGCTTTCTGTCCTGACACCTTTTCCCAGGGAGGAATCTTCATCGGTCTGGAATTCTGGAATGAGAAACGGCAATTTCCCGGACCCTCACGTAGCACGCATGGTCGAGCTTTGCGCCCAGGGTATAGGAGGCAACCTTGGGCTCTCAGGTGCCAATGATGGGGCCCGATTAACCCTAGAAATGGAACAATCGCTTTCTGTCCTGGGAGCCTCTTCCTTGTGAGGGGTCTTCATCCGTCTGGAATTCAGGGCTGAAAAACGGCACTTTCCCGGACAAGAAAGTGGTACGCGCCGTTGATGTTTGCGCCCACGGAAAAGGTGGCAGCCTTGAACTCTGAGGTGCCAATGATGGGGCACCATTGACCCTAGAAAAGGACAATTCGATTTCTGACCTGGCACCTTTTCCCTGGGAGGTGTCTTCGTCCGTCTGGAATTCTGGGCTGAAAAATGGCACTTTCCCGGTCCCGCACATGGAAGGCTCCGTCGAGCTTTGCGCCCAGGCAAAAGGTGGCAGCCTTGGGCTCTCAGGTGCCAATGATGGGGCCCAATTAGCATTACAAAATACACAATGGCTTTGTCTCCTGGTACCTTTTCCCTCTGAGGAAACTTCATAGGTCTGGAGTCCTGGGCTGAAAAATGGCACTTTCCCGGACCCGCACGTGGAACGCTCCGTCGAGCTTTGCACCCAGGGAAAAGGTGGCAGCCTTGGGCTCTCAGGTGTCAATTTTGGGGCCCCATTAACCCTAGAAAAGGCACAATTGCTTTCTGCCCTGACACCTTTTCCCAGGGAGAAATCTTCATCGGCCTCGAATTCTGGGATGAGAAACAGCACATTCCTGGACCCACAAGTGGCACGCACCGTCGAGCTTTGCGCTCAGGGAAAAGGTTGCAGCCTTGGGCTCTCAGGTGTCAATGATGGAGCCCCATTAACCCTAGAGAAGGAACAATCGCTTTCTGTCCTGACACCTTTTCCCAGGGAGGAATCTTCATCGGTCTGGAATTCTGGAATGAGAAACGGCAATTTCCCGGACCCTCACGTAGCACGCATGGTCGAGCTTTGCGCCCAGGGTATAGGAGGCAACCTTGGGCTCTCAGGTGCCAATGATGGGGCCCGATTAACCCTAGAAATGGAACAATCGCTTTCTGTCCTGGGAGCCTCTTCCCTGTGAGGAGTCCTCATCCGTCTGGAATTGAAAGCTGAAAAACGGCACTTTCCCAGACAAGAAAGTGGTACGCGCCGTCGACATTTGCGCCCAGGGAAAAGGTGGCAGCCTTGGGCTCTCAGGTGCCAAAGATGGGGCCCCATTACCCCTAGAAAAGGCACAATGGCTTTCTGTCCTGACACCTTTTCCCAGAGAGGAATCGACTTCCATCTGGAATTCTGGGCTGAAAAACGGCCCTTTCCCGGACCTGCACAGGGTATGCAGCGTCGAGCTTTGCACCCAGGGAAAAGGTGGCAGCCTTGGGCTCTCAGGTGCCAAAGATGGGGCCCCATTACCCCTTTAAAAGGCACAATGGCTTTCTGTCCTGACACCTTTTCCCTGGGAGAAATCTTCATCGGCCTCGAATTCTGGGATGAGAAACGGCACATTCCTGTACCCACAAGTGGCACGCACCGTTGAGCTTTGCGCTCAGGGAAAAGGTTGCAGCCTTGGGCTCTCAGGTGCCAATGATGGGTCCCCATTCCTCCTAGAAAATAAGGAAATCCATTCCTGTCCTGGCACCTTTTCCCAGGGAGGAATCTTCATCGGTCTGGAATTCTGGAATGAGAAACGGCAATTTCCTGGACCCTCACGTAGCACGCATGGTCGAGCTTTGCGCCCAGGGTATAGGAGGCAACCTTGGGCTCTCAGGTGCCAATGATGGGGCCTGATTAACCCTAGAAATGGAACAATCGCTTTCTGTCCTGGGAGCCTCTTCCTTGTGAGGGGTCTTCATCCGTCTGGAATTGAGGGCTGAAAAACGGCACTTTCCCAGACAAGAAAGTGGTACGCGCCGTTGATGTTTGCGCCCACGGAAAAGGTGTCAGCCTTGAACTCTCAGTTGCCAATGATGGGGCACCATTGTCCCTAGAAAAGGACAATTCGATTTCTGACCTGGCACCTTTTCCCTGGGAGGTGTCTTCGTCCGTCTGGAATTCTGGGCTGAAAAATGGCACTTTCCCGGACCCGCACATGGAAGGCTCCGTCGAGCTTTGCGCCCAGGCAAAAGGTGGCAGCCTTGGGCTCTCAGGTGTCAATTTTGGGGCCCCATTAACCCTAGAAAAGGCACAATCGCTTTCTGCCCTGGCACCTTTTCCCTGGGAGAAATCTTCGCTGGCCTGGAATTCTGGGATGAGAAACGGCACATTCCCGGACTTGCAAGTGGCACGCGCCGTCGACATTTGCGCCCACTGGAAAGGTGGCAGCCTTGGGCTCTCAGGTGCCAAAGATGAGGTCCCATTACCCCTAGAAAAAGCACAATGGCTTTCTGTCCTGACACCTTTTCCCAGAGAGGAATCGACTTCCGTCTGGAATTCTGGGCTGAAAAACGGCCCTTTCCCGGACCTGCACAGGGTATGCACCGTCGAGCTTTGCACCCAGGGAAAAGGTGGCAGCCTTGGGCTCTCAGGTGCCAATGATGGGGCCCAATTAGCATTACAAAATACACAATGGCTTTGTCTCCTGGTACCTTTTCCCTCTGAGGAAACTTCATAGGTCTGGAGTCCTGGGCTGAAAAATGTCACTTTCCCGGACCCGCACGTGGAACGCTTCGTCGAGCTTTGCACCCAGGGAAAAGGTGGCAGCCTTGGGCTCTCAGGTGTCAATTTTGGGGCCCCATTAACCCTAGAAAAGGCACAATTGCTTTCTGCCCTGACACCTTTTCCCAGGGAGAAATCTTCATCGGCCTCGAATTCTGGGATGAGAAACAGCACATTCCTGGACCCGCAAGTGGCACGCACCGTCGAGCTTTGCGCTCAGGGAAAAGGTTGCAGCCTTGGGCTCTCAGGTGTCAATGATGGAGCCCCATTAACCCTAGAGAAGGAACAATCGCTTTCTGTCCTGACACCTTTTCCCAGGGAGGAATCTTCATCGGTCTGGAATTCTGGAATGAGAAACGGCAATTTCCCGGACCCTCACGTAGCACGCATGGTCGAGCTTTGCGCCCAGGGTATAGGAGGCAACCTTGGGCTCTCAGGTGCCAATGATGGAGCCCGATTAACCCTAGAAATGGAACAATCGCTTTCTGTCCTGGGAGCCTCTTCCCTGTGAGGAGTCTTCATCCGTCTGGAATTGAGGGCTGAAAAACGGCACTTTCCCAGAAAAGAAAGTGGTACGCGCCGTTGATGTTTGCGCCCACGGAAAAGGTGGCAGCCTTGAACTCTGAGGTGCCAGTGATGGGGCACCATTGACCCTGGAAAAGGACAATTCGATTTCTGACCTGGCACCTTTTCCCTGGGAGGAATCTTCGTCCGTCTGGAATTCTGGGCTGAAAAATGGCACTTCCCTGGACCCGCAAGTGGCACGCGCCGTCGACATTTGCGCCCAGGCAAAAGGTGGCAGCCTTGGGCTCTCAGGTGCCAATGATGGGGCCACGTTAACGCTAGATAAATAACACTTGCTTTCTGTCCTGGCACCTTTTCCCAGGGAGGAATCTTTGTCCGTCTGGAAATCTGGGTTCAAAAATGGCACTGCCCCAAACTCGCACAAGGTACACACCATCGAGCTTTGCGCCCAGGGAAAAGTAGGCAGCCTTGGGCTCTCAGCTGCCAATGATGGTGCCCCATTACCCCTACAAAAGGCAGAATGTCTTTCTGTCCTGGCACCTTTTCCCAGGGAGGAATCTTCATCGGTTTGGAATTCTGGTCTGAGAATCGGCACTTTCCTGGACCCGCAAGTGGAACGCACCATCGAGCTTTCCGTCCAGGGAAAAGGTGGCAGTCTTGGGCTCTCAGGTGCCAATGATGGGGCCCCATTACCTTTACAAAAAGCACAATGGCTTTCTGTCCTGGGAGCCTTTTCCCTGGGAGGAGTCGTCATCCGTCTGGAATCCTGGGCTGAACAAAGCACTTTCTCTGACCTGCACGTGGCAGGCACCATCTAGCTTTGCGCCCAGGGAAAAGGTGGCAGCCTTGGGCTCTCAGGTGCCAATGATGGGTCCCCGTTAACACTAGATAAATAACACTTGCTTTCTGTCCTGGCACCTCTTCCCTGGGAGGAATTTTCGTCAGTCTGGAATTCTGGGCTGAATAACGGCACTTCTCCCGACCTGCAAGTGGAACGCACCGTGGAGCTTTGCGCCCAGGCAAAAGGTGGCAGCCTTGGGCTCTCAGGTGCCAATGATGGGGCCCTGTTAACACTAGAAAAAGAACAATGGCTTTCTGTCCTGGCACCTTTTCCCTGGGAGGAATCTTCATTGGTCTGGAATTCTGGGCTGAAAACGGCTCTTTCCCTTACCCGCATGTGGCACGCACCGTCGAGCTTTGCGCCCAGGGAAAAGGTAGCAGCCCTGGGCTCTCAGCTGCCAATTTTGGGGCCCCATTAACCCTAGAAAAGGCACAATCGCTTTCTGTCCTGGCACTTTTTCCCATGGAGAAATCTTCGCTGGCCTGGAATTCTGGGATGAGAAACGGCACATTCCCGGACTTGCAAGTGGCATGCGCCGTCGACATTTGCGCCCAGGGAAAAGGTGGCAGCCTTGGGCTCTCAGGTGCCAAAGATGAGGCCCCATTACCCCTAGAAAAGGCATAATGGTTTTCTGTCCTGACACCTTTTCCCAGAGAGGAATTGACTTCCGTCTGGAATTCTGGGCTGAAAAACAGCCCTTTCCCGGACCAGCACAGGGTATGCACCGTCGAGCTTTGCACCCAGGGAAAAGGTGGCAGCCTTGGGCTCTCAGGTGCCAATGATGGGGCCCAATTAGCATTACAAAATACACAATGGCTTTGTCTCCTGGTACCTTTTCCCTCTGAGGAATCTTCATAGGTCTGGAATTCTGGGCTGAAAAATGGCACTTCCCCGAACCCGCAAGTGGCACGCGCCGTCGACATTTGCGCCCAGGCAAAAGGTGGCAGCCTTGGGCTCTCAGGTGCCAATGATGGGGCCCCGTTAACACTAGAAAAATAACACTTGCTTTCTGTCCTGGCACCTTTTCCCAGGGAGGAATCTTCGTCCGTCTGGAAATCTGGGTTCAGAAATGGCACTGCCCGAAACCCGCACATGGTACACACCGTCGAGCTTTGCGCCCAGGGAAAAGGAGGCAGCCTTGGGCTCTCAGGTGCCAATGATGGTGCCCCATTACCCCTACAAAAGGCACAATGGCTTTCTGTCCTGGCACCTTTTCCCAGGGAGGAATCTTCATCGGTTTGGAATTCTGGTCTGAGGATCGGCACTTTCCTGGACCCGCAAGTGGAACGCACCATCGAGCTTTGCGTCCAGGGAAAAGGTGGCAGCCTTGGGCTCACAGGGGCCAATGATGGGGCCCAATTAGCATTACAAAATACACAATGGCTTTGTCTCCTGGTACCTTTTCCCTCTGAGGAATCTTCATAGGTCTGGAATTCTGAGCTGAAAACATGGCACTTTCCCGTACCCGCACGTGGAACGCTCCGTCGAGCTTTGCGCCCAGGGAAAAGGTGGCAGCCTTGGGCTCTCAGGTGTCAATTTTGGGGCCCCATTAACCCTAGAAAAGGCACAATTGCTTTCTGCCCTGGCACCTTTTCCCTGGGAGAAATCTTCATCGGCCTCGAATTCTGGGATGAGAAACAGCACATTCCTGGACCCGCAAGTGGCACGCACCGTCGAGCTTTGCGCTCAGGGAAAAGGTGGCAGCCTTGGGCTCTCAGGTGTCAATGATGGAGCCCCATTAACCCTAGAAAAGGAACAATCGCTTTCTGTCCTGACACCTTTTCTCAGGGAGGAATCTTCATCGGTCTGGAATTCTGGAATGAGAAACGGCAATTTCCCGGACCCTCACGTAGCACGCATGGTCGAGCTTTGCGCCCAGGGTATAGGAGGCAACCTTGGGCTCTCAGGTGCCAATGATGGGGCCCGATTAACCCTAGAAATGGAACAATCGCTTTCTTTCCTGGGAGCCTCTTCCCTGTGAGGAGTCTTCATCCGTCTGGAATTCAGGGCTGAAAAACGGCACTTTCCCGGACAAGAAAGTGGTACGCGCCGTTGATGTTTGCGCCCACGGAAAAGGTGGCAGCCTTGAACTCTGAGGTGCCAATGATGGGGCACCATTGACCCTAGAAAAGGACAATTCGATTTCTGACCTGGCACCTTTTCCCTGGGAGGTGTCTTCGTCCGTCTGGAATTCTGGGCTGAAAAATGGCACTTCCCTGGACCCGGAGGTGGAACGCGCCGTCAACATTTGCGCCCAGGCAAAAGGTGGCAGCCTTGGGCTCTCAGGTGCCAATGATGGGGCCCCGTTAACACTAGAAAAAGAACAATGGCTTTCTGTCCTGGCACCTTTTCCCTGGGAGGAATCTTCATTGGTCTGGAATTCTGGGCTGAAAACGGCTCTTTCCCTTACCCGCATGTGGCACGCACCGTCGAGCTTTGCGCCCAGGCAAAAGGTGGCAGCCTTGGGCTCTCAGGTGCCAATGATGGGGCCCCATTACCCCTAGAAAAGGCACAATCGCTTTCTGTCCTGGCACCTTTTCCCAGGGAGAAATCTTCGCTGGCCTGGAATTCTGGGATGAGAAACGGCACATTCCCGGACTTGCAAGTGGCACGCGCCGTCGACATTTGCGCCCAGGGAAAAGGTGGCAGCCTTGGGCTCTCAGCTTCCAATTTTGGGGCCCCATTAACCCTAGAAAAGGCACAATCGCTTTCTGTCCTGGCACCTTTTCCCAGGGAGAAATCTTCGCTGGCCTGGAATTCTGGGATGAGAAACGGCACATTCCCGGACTTGCAAGTGGCACGCGCCGTCGACATTTGCGCCCAGGGAAAAGGTGGCAGCCTTGGGCTCTCACGTGCCAAAGATGAGGTCCCATTACCCCTAGAAAAGGCACAATGGTTTTCTGTCCTGACACCTTTTCCCAGAGAGGAATCGACTTCCGTCTGGAATTCTGGGCTGAAAAACGGCCCTTTCCCGGACCCGCACAGGGTATGCACCGTTGAGCTTTGCACCCAGGGATAAGGTGGCAGCCTTGGGCGCTCAGGTGCCAATGATGGGGCCCAATTAGCATTACAAAATACACAATGGCTTTGTCTCCTGGTACCTTTTCCCTCTGAGGAATCTTCATAGGTCTGGAATTCTGGGCTGAAAAATGGCACTTTCCTGGATCTGCACGTGGAACGCTCCGTCGTGCTTTGCATCCAGGGAAAAGGTGGCAGTCTTGGGCTCTCAGGTGCCAATGATGGTGCCCCATTACCTTTACAAAAAGCACAATGGCTTTCTGTCCTGGCACCTTTTCCATGGGAGGAGTCTTCATTGGTCTGGAATTCTGGGCTGTAAAATGGCACTTTCTGGGACCAGCACGTGGCACGCACTGTCGTGCTTTGCGCCCAGGGAAAAGGAGGCAACCTCTGGCTCTCAGATGCCAATGAGGGGCCCCCATTAACACTAGAAATGGAAGAATCGCTTTCTCTCCTGGGAGCCCTTTCCCTGGGAGGAGTCGTCATCCGTCTGGAATCCTGGGCTGAACAAAGCACTTTCTCTGACCTGCACGTGGCACGCACCATCTAGCTTTGCGCCCAGGCAAAAGGTGGCAGCCTTGGGCTCTCAGGTGCCAATGATGGGGCCCCGTTAACAGTAGAAAAATAACACTTGCTTTCTGTCCTGGCACCTTTTCCCAGGGAGGAATCTTCGTCCGTCTGGAAATCTGGGTTCAAAAATGGCACTGCCCCAAACCCGCACAAGGTACATACCGTCGAGCTTTGCGCCCAGGGAAAAGGAGGCAACCTTGGGCTCTCAGGTGCCAATGATGGGTCCCCGTTAACACTAGATAAATAACTCTTGCTTTCTGTACTGGCACCTTTTCCCTGGGAGGAATTTTCGTCCGTCTGGAATTCTGGGCTGAAAAACGGCACTTCCCCGGACCTTCAAGTGGAACGCACCGTCGAGCTTTGTGCCCAGGCAAAAGGTGGCAGCCTTGGGCTCTCAGGTGCCAATGATGGGGCCCCATTACCCCTAGAAATAGAACAATCGCTTTCTGTCCTGGCACCTTTTCCCAGGGAGGAATCTTCATTGGTCTGGAATTCTGGGCTGAAAACGGCTCTTTCCCTTACCCTTCATGTGGCACGCACCGTCGAGCTTTGCGCCCAGGGAAAAAGTGGCAGCCCTGGGCTCTCAGCTGCCAATTTTGGGGCCCCATTAACCCTAGAAAAGGCACAATCGCTTTCTGTCCTGGCACCCTTTCCCAGGGAGAAATCTTCGCTGGTCTGGAATTCTGGGATGAGAAACGGCACATTCCCGGACTTGCAAGTGGCACGCGCCGTCGACATTTGCGCCCAGGGAAAAGGTGGCAGCCATGGGCTCTGAGGTGCCAAAGATGAGGTCCCATTACCCTAGAAAAGGCACAATGGCTTTCTGTCCTGACACCTTTTCCCAGAGAGGAATCGACTTCCGTCTGGAATTCTGGGCTGAAAAACGGCCCTTTCCCGGACCCGCACAGGGTATGCACCGTCGAGCTTTGCACCCAGGGAAAAGGTGGCAGTCTTGGGCTCTCAGGTGTCAATGATGGAGCCCCATTAACCCTAGAAAAGGAACAATCGCTTTCTGTCCTGACACCTTTTCCCAGGGAGGAATCTTCATCGGTCTGGAATTCTGGAATGAGAAACGGCAATTTCCCGGACCCTCACGTAGCACGCATGGTCGAGCTTTGCGCCCAGGGTATAGGAGGCAACCTTGGGCTCTCAGGTGCCAATGATGGGGCTCGATTAACCCTAGAAATGGAACAATCGCTTTCTGTCTTGGGAGCCTCTTCCCTGTGTGGAGTCTTCATCCGTCTGGAATTGAGGGCTGAAAAATGGCACTTTCCCGGACAAGAAAATGGTACGCGCCGTTGATGTTTGCGCCCACGGAAAAGGTGGCAGCCTTGAACTCTGAGGTGCCAATGATGGGGCACCATTGACCCTAGAAAAGGACAATTTGATTTCTGACCTGGCACCTTTTCCCTGGGAGGTGTCTTCGTCCGTCTGGAATCCTGGGCTGAAAAAGGGCACTTCCCTGGACCCGCAAGTGGCACGCGCCGTCGACATTTGCGCCCAGGCAAAAGGTGGCAGCCTTGGGCTCTCAGGTGCCAATGATGGGGCCCCGTTAACAGTAGAAAAATAACACTTGCTTTCTGTCCTGGCACCTTTTCCCAGGGAGGAATCTTCGTCCGTCTGGAAATCTGGGTTGAGAAATGGCACTGCCCCAAACCCGCACAAGGTACACACCGTCGAGCTTTGTGCCCAGGGAAAAGGGGGCAGCCTTGGGCTCTCAGGTGCCAATGATGGGGCCCCATTACCTTTACAAAAAAGACAATGGCTTTCTGTCCTGGCACCTTTTCCCTGGGAGGAGTCTTCATTGGTCTGGAATTCTGGGCTGTAAAATGGCACTTTCTGGGACCAGCACGTGGCACGCACTGTCGTGCTTTGCGCCCAGGGAAAAGGAGGCAACCTCTGGCTCTCAGATGTCAATGACGGGCCCCCATTAACACTAGAAATGGAACAATTGCTTTCTGTCCTGGGAGCCTTTTCCCTGGGAGGATTCGCCAGCTCTCTGGAATCCTGGGCTGAACAAAGCACTTTCTCTGACCTCCACGTGGCAGGCACCATCTAGCTTTGCCCCCAGGGAAAAGGTGGCAGCCTTGGGCTCTCAGGTGCCAATGATGGGGCCCCATTACCTTTACAAAAAGCACAATGGCTTTCTGTCCAGGCACCTTTTCCTTGGGAGGAGTCTTCATTGGTCTGGAATTCTGGGCTGTAAAATGGCACTTTCTGGGACCAGCACGTGGCACGCACTGTCGTGCTTTGTGCCCAGGGAAAAGGAGGCAACCTTGGGCTCTCAGGTGCCAACGATGGGTCCCTGTTAACACTAGATAAATAACAATCGCTTTCTGTCCTGGCACCTTTTCCCTGGGAGGAATTTTCGTCCGTCTGGAATTCTGGGCTGAAAAACGGCACTTTCTCTGACCTGTAATTGGAACGCACCGTCGAGCTTTGTGCCCAGGGAAAAGGTGGCAGCCTTGGGCTCTCAGGTGCCAATGATGGGGCCCCATTACCCCTAGAAAAAGAACAATCGCCTTCTGTCTTTGCACCTTTTCCCTGGGAGGAATCTTCATTGGTCTGGAATTCTGGGCTGAAAACGGCTCTTTCCCTTACCCGCATGTGGCACGCACCGTCGAGCTTTGCGCCCAGGGAAAAGGTGGCAGCCCTGGGCTCTCAGCTGCCAATTTGGGGCCCCATTAACCCTAGAAAAGGCACAATCGCTTTCTGTCCTGGCACCTTTTCCCTGGGAGAAATCTTCGCTGGCCTGGAATTCTGGGATGGGAAACGGCACATTCCCGGACTTGCAAGTGGCACCCGCCGTCGACATTTGCGCCCAGGGAAAAGGTGGCAGCCTTGGGCTCTCAGGTCCCAAAGATGGGGCCCCATTACTCCTAGAAAAGGCACAATGGCTTTCTGTCCTGACACCTTTTCCCAGAGAGGAATCGATTTCCGTCTGAAATTCTGGTCTGAAAAACTGCCCTTTCCCGGACCCCCACAGTGTATGCACCGTCGAGCTTTGCAACCAGGGAAAAGTTGGCATCGTTGGGCTCTCAGGTGCCAATGATGGGGCCCAATTAGCATTACAAAATACACAATGGCTTTGTCTCCTGGTACCTTTTCCCTCTGAGGAATCTTCATAGGTCTGGAATTCGGGGCTGAAAAATGGCACTTTCCCGGACCCGCACGTGGAACGCTCCGTCGAGCTTTGCGCCCAGGCAAAATGTGGCAGCCTTGGGCTCTCAGGTGTCAATTTTAGGGCCCCATTAACCCTAGAAAAGGCACAATTGCTTTCTGTCCTGGCACCTTTTCCCTGGGAGAAATCTTCATCGGCCTCGAATTCTGGGATGAGAAACAGCACATTCCTGGACCCGCAAGTGGCACGCACCGTCGAGCTTTGCGCTCAGGGAAAAGGTGGCAGCCTTGGGCTCTTAGGTTTCAATGATGGAGCCCCATTACTCCTAGAAAAGGAACAATCGCTTTCTGTCCTGACACCTTTTCCCAGGGAGGAATCTTCATCGGTCTGGAATTCTGGAATGAGAAACGGCAATTTCCCGGACCCTCACGTAGCATGCATGGTCGAGCTTTGCGCCCAGGGTATAGGAGGCAACCTTGGGCTCTCAGGTGCCAATGATGGAGCCCGATTAACCCTAGAAATGGAACAATCGCTTTCTTTCCTGGGAGCCTCTTCCCTGTGAGGAGTCTTCATCCGTCTGGAATTCAGGGCTGAAAAACGGCACTTTCCCAGACAAGAAAATGGTACGCGCCGTTGATGATTGTGCCCACGGAAAAGGTGGCAGCCTTGAACTCTGAGGTGCCAATGATGGGGCACCATTGACCCTAGAAAAGGACAATTCGATTTGTGACCTGGCACCTTTTCCCTGGGAGGTGTCTTCGTCCGTCTGGAATTCTGGGCTGAAAAATGGCACTTTCCCGGACCCGCAAGTGGCACATGCCGTAGACATTTGCGCCCAGGGAAAAGGTGGCAGCCTTGGGCTCTCAGGTGCCAATGATGGGGCCACATTAACGCTAGATAAATAACACTTGTTTCTGTCCTGGCACCTTTTCCCAGGGAGGAATCTTCGTCCGTCTGGAAATCTGGGTTAAAAATGGCACTGCCCCAAACCAGCACAAGGTACACACCGTCGAGCTTTGCGCCCAGGTAAAAGGGGGCAGCCTTGGGCTCTCAGCTGCCAATGATGGTGCCCCATTACCCCTACAAAAGGCAGAATGGCTTTCTGTCCTGGCACCTTTTCCCAGGGAGGAATCTTCATCGGTTTGGAATTCTGGTCTGAGAATCGGCACTTTCCTGGACCCGCAAGTGGAACGCACAATCGAGCTTTGCATCCAGGGAAAAGGTGGCAGTCTTGGGCTCTCAGGTGCCAATGATGGGGCCCCATTACCTTTACAAAAAGCACAATGGCTTTCTGTCCTGGCACCTTTTCCCTGGGAGGAGTCTTCATTGGTCTGGAATTCTGGGCTGTAAAATGGCACTTTCTGGGACCAGCACGTGGCACGCACTGTCGTGCTTTGCGCCCAGGGAAAAGGAGGCAACCTCTGGCTCTCAGATGCCAATGAGGGGCCCCCATTAACACTAGAAATGGAACAATTGCTTTCTGTCTTGGGAGCCCTTTCCCTGGGAGGAGTCGTCAGCCGTCTGGAATCCTGGGCTGAACAAAGCACTTTCTCTGACCTGCACGTGGCAGGCACCATCTAGCTTTGTGCCCAGGCAAAAGGTGGCAGCCTTGGGCTCTCAGGTGCCAATGATGGGGCCCCGTTAACAGTAGAAAAATAACACTTGCTTTCTGTCCTGGCACCTTTTCCCAGGGAGGAATCTTCGTCTGTCTGGAAATCTGGGTTCAAAAATGGCACTGCCCCAAACCCGCACAAGGTACACACCGTCGAGCTTTGCGCCCAGGGAAAAGGGGGCAGCCTTGGGCTCTCAGGTGCCAATGATGGTGCCCCATTACCCCTACAAAAGGCAGAATGGCTTTCTGTCCTGGCACCTTTTCCCAGGGAGGAATCTTCATCGGTTTGGAATTCTGGTCTGAGAATCGGCACTTTCCTGGACCCGCAAGTGGCACGCACCATCGAGCTTTGCGTCCAGGGAAAAGGTGGCAGTCTTGGGCTCTCAGGTGCCAATGATGGGGCCCCATTACCTTTACAAAAAGCACAATGGCTTTCTGTCCTGGCACCTTTTCCCTGGGAGGAGTCTTCATTGGTCTGGAATTCTGGGCTGTAAAATGGCACTTTCTCTGACCTGCAAGTGGAACGCACCGTCGAGCTTTGCACCCAGGCAAAAGGTGGCAGCCTTGGGCTCTCAGGTGCCAATGATGGTGCCCCATTACCCCTAGAAAAAGAACAATCGCTTTCCGTCCTGGCACCATTTCCCAGGGAGGAATCTTCATTGCTCTGGAATTCTGGGCTGAAAACGGCTCTTTCCCTTACCCGCATGTGGCACGCACCGTCGAGCTTTGCGCCCAGGGAAAAGGTGGCAGCCCTGGGCTCTCAGCTGCCATTTTTGGGGCCCCATTAATCCTAGAAAAGGCACAATCATTTTCTGTGCCGGCACATTTTCCCTGGGAGAAATCTTCGCTGGCCTGGGATTCTGGGATGAGAAACGGCACATTCCCGGACTTGCAAGTGGCACGCGCCGTCGAGCTTTGCGCCCAGGGAAAAGGGGGCAGCCTTGGGCTCTCAGCTGCCAATGATGGTGCCCCATTACCCCTACAAAAGGCACAATGGCTTTCTGTCCTGGCACCTTTTCCCAGGGAGAAATCTTCATCGGTTTGGAATTCTGGTCTGAGAATCGGCACTTTCCTGGATCCGCAAGTGGAACGCACCATCGAGCTTTGCGTCCAGGGAAAAGGTGGCAGTCTTGGGCTCTCAGGTGCCAATGATGGGGCCCCATTACCCCTTCCAAAGGCACAATGGCTTTCTGTCCTGGCACCTTTTCCCAGGGAGGAATCTTCATCGGTTTGGAATTCTGGTCTGAGAATCGGCACTTTCCTGGACCCGCAAGTGGAACGCACCATCGAGCTTTGCGTCCTGGGAAAAGGTGGCAGTCTTGGGCTCTCAGGTGCCAATGATGGGGCCCCATTACCTTTACAAAAAGCTCAATGGCTTTCTGTCCTGGCACCTTTTCCCTGGGAGGAGTCTTCATTGGTCTGGAATTCTGGGCTGTAAAATGGCCCTTTCTGGGACCAGCACGTGGAACGCACTGTCGTGCTTTGCGCCCAGGGAAAAGGTGGCAGCCTTGGGCTCTCAGGTGTCAATTTTGGGGCCCCATTAACCCTAGAAAAGGCACAATTGCTTTCTGCCCTGACACCTTTTCCCAGGGAGAAATCTTCATCGGCCTCGAATTCTGGGATGAGAAACAGCACATTCCTGGACCCACAAGTGGCACGCACCGTCGAGCTTTGCGCTCAGGGAAAAGGTTGCAGCCTTGGGCTCTCAGGTGTCAATGATGGAGCCCCATTAACCCTAGAGAAGGAACAATCGCTTTCTGTCCTGACACCTTTTCCCAGGGAGGAATCTTCATCGGTCTGGAATTCTGGAATGAGAAACGGCAATTTCCCGGACCCTCACGTAGCACGCATGGTCGAGCTTTGCGCCCAGGGTATAGGAGGCAACCTTGGGCTCTCAGGTGCCAATGATGGGGCCCGATTAACCCTAGAAATGGAACAATCGCTTTCTGTCCTGGGAGCCTCTTCCCTGTGAGGAGTCCTCATCCGTCTGGAATTGAAAGCTGAAAAACGGCACTTTCCCAGACAAGAAAGTGGTACGCGCCGTCGACATTTGCGCCCAGGGAAAAGGTGGCAGCCTTGGGCTCTCAGGTGCCAAAGATGGGGCCCCATTACCCCTAGAAAAGGCACAATGGCTTTCTGTCCTGACACCTTTTCCCAGAGAGGAATCGACTTCCATCTGGAATTCTGGGCTGAAAAACGGCCCTTTCCCGGACCTGCACAGGGTATGCAGCGTCGAGCTTTGCACCCAGGGAAAAGGTGGCAGCCTTGGGCTCTCAGGTGCCAAAGATGGGGCCCCATTACCCCTTTAAAAGGCACAATGGCTTTCTGTCCTGACACCTTTTCCCTGGGAGAAATCTTCATCGGCCTCGAATTCTGGGATGAGAAACAGCACATTCCTGTACCCACAAGTGGCACGCACCGTTGAGCTTTGCGCTCAGGGAAAAGGTTGCAGCCTTGGGCTCTCAGGTGCCAATGATGGGTCCCCATTCCTCCTAGAAAATAAGGAAATCCATTCCTGTCCTGGCACCTTTTCCCAGGGAGGAATCTTCATCGGTCTGGAATTCTGGAATGAGAAACGGCAATTTCCTGGACCCTCACGTAGCACGCATGGTCGAGCTTTGCGCCCAGGGTATAGGAGGCAACCTTGGGCTCTCAGGTGCCAATGATGGGGCCTGATTAACCCTAGAAATGGAACAATCGCTTTCTGTCCTGGGAGCCTCTTCCTTGTGAGGGGTCTTCATCCGTCTGGAATTGAGGGCTGAAAAACGGCACTTTCCCAGACAAGAAAGTGGTACGCGCCGTTGATGTTTGCGCCCACGGAAAAGGTGTCAGCCTTGAACTCTCAGTTGCCAATGATGGGGCACCATTGTCCCTAGAAAAGGACAATTCGATTTCTGACCTGGCACCTTTTCCCTGGGAGGTGTCTTCGTCCGTCTGGAATTCTGGGCTGAAAAATGGCACTTTCCCGGACCCGCACATGGAAGGCTCCGTCGAGCTTTGCGCCCAGGCAAAAGGTGGCAGCCTTGGGCTCTCAGGTGTCAATTTTGGGGCCCCATTAACCCTAGAAAAGGCACAATCGCTTTCTGCCCTGGCACCTTTTCCCTGGGAGAAATCTTCGCTGGCCTGGAATTCTGGGATGAGAAATGGCACATTCCCGGACTTGCAAGTGGCACGCGCCGTCGACATTTGCGCCCACTGGAAAGGTGGCAGCCTTGGGCTCTCAGGTGCCAAAGATGAGGTCCCATTACCCCTAGAAAAAGCACAATGGCTTTCTGTCCTGACACCTTTTCCCAGAGAGGAATCGACTTCCGTCTGGAATTCTGGGCTGAAAAACGGCCCTTTCCCGGACCTGCACAGCGTATGCACCGTCGAGCTTTGCACCCAGGGAAAAGGTGGCAGCCTTGGGCTCTCAGGTGCCAATGATGGGGCCCAATTAGCATTACAAAATACACAATGGCTTTGTCTCCTGGTACCTTTTCCCTCTGAGGAAACTTCATAGGTCTGGAGTCCTGGGCTGAAAAATGTCACTTTCCCGGACCCGCACGTGGAACGCTCCGTCGAGCTTTGCACCCAGGGAAAAGGTGGCAGCCTTGGGCTCTCAGGTGTCAATTTTGGGGCCCCATTAACCCTAGAAAAGGCACATTTGCTTTCTGCCCTGACACCTTTTCCCAGGGAGAAATCTTCATCGGCCTCGAATTCTGGGATGAGAAACAGCACATTCCTGGACCCGCAAGTGGCACGCACCGTCGAGCTTTGCGCTCAGGGAAAAGGTTGCAGCCTTGGGCTCTCAGGTGTCAATGATGGAGCCCCATTAACCCTAGAGAAGGAACAATCGCTTTCTGTCCTGACACCTTTTCCCAGGGAGGAATCTTCATCGGCCTCGAATTCTGGGATGAGAAACAGCACATTCCTGTATCCACAAGTGGCACGCACCGTTGAGCTTTGCGCTCAGGGAAAATGTTGCAGCCTTCGGCTCTCAGGTGCCAATGATGGGTCCCCATTCCTCCTAGAAAAGGAGAAATCCATTCCTGTCCTGGCACCTTTTCCCAGGGAGGAATCTTCATCGGTCTGGAATTCTGGAATGAGAAACGGCAATTTCCTGGACCCTCACGTAGCACGCATGGTCGAGCTTTGCGCCCAGGGTATAGGAGGCAACCTTGGGCTCTCAGGTGCCAATGATGGGGCCTGATTAACCCTAGAAATGGAACAATCGCTTTCTGTCCTGGGAGCCTCTTCCTTGTGAGGGGTCTTCATCCGTCTGGAATTGAGGGCTGAAAAACGGCACTTTCCCAGAAAAGAAAGTGGTACGCGCCGTTGATGTTTGCGCCCACGGAAAAGGTGTCAGCCTTGAACTCTCAGTTGCCAATGATGGGGCACCATTGACCCTAGAAAAGGACAATTCGATTTCTGACCTGGCACCTTTTCCCTGGGAGGTGTCTTCGTCCGTCTGGAATTCTGGGCTGAAAAATGGCACTTTCCCGGACCCGCACATGGAAGGCTCCGTCGAGCTTTGCGCCCAGGCAAAAGGTGGCAGCCTTGGGCTCTCAGGTGTCAATTTTGGGGCCCCATTAACCCTAGAAAAGGCACAATCGCTTTCTGCCCTGGCACCTTTTCCCTGGGAGAAATCTTCGCTGGCCTGGAATTCTGGGATGAGAAACGGCACATTCCTGGACTTGCAAGTGGCACGCGCCGTCGACATTTGCGCCCACTGGAAAGGTGGCAGCCTTGGGCTCTCAGGTGCCAAAGATGAGGTCCCATTACCCCTAGAAAAAGCACAATGGCTTTCTGTCCTGACACCTTTTCCCAGAGAGGAATCGACTTCCGTCTGGAATTCTGGGCTGAAAAACGGCCCTTTCCCGGACCTGCACAGGGTATGCACCGTCGAGCTTTGCACCCAGGGAAAAGGTGGCAGCCTTGGGCTCTCAGGTGCCAATGATGGGGCCCAATTAGCATTACAAAATACACAATGGCTTTGTCTCCTGGTACCTTTTCCCTCTGAGGAGACTTCATAGGTCTGGAGTCCTGGGCTGAAAAATGTCACTTTCCCGGACCCGCACGTGGAACGCTCCGTCGAGCTTTGCACCCAGGGAAAAGGTGGCAGCCTTGGGCTCTCAGGTGTCAATTTTGGGGCCCCATTAACCCTAGAAAAGGCACAATTGCTTTCTGCCCTGGCACCTTTTCCCTGGGAGAAATCTTCATCGGCCTCGAATTCTGGGATGAGAAACAGCACATTCCTGGACCCGCAAGTGGCACGCACCGTCGAGCTTTGCGCTCAGGGAAAAGGTTGCAGCCTTGGGCTCTCAGGTGTCAATGATGGAGCCCCATTAACCCTAGAGAAGGAACAATCGCTTTCTGTCCTGACACCTTTTCCCAGGGAGGAATCTTCATCGGTCTGGAATTCTGGAATGAGAAACGGCAATTTCCCGGACCCTCACGTAGCACGCATGGTCGAGCTTTGCGCCCAGGGTATAGGAGGCAACCTTGGGCTCTCAGGTGCCAATGATGGGGCCCGATTAACCCTAGAAATGGAACAATCGCTTTCTGTCCTGGGAGCCTCTTCCCTGTGAGGAGTCTTCATCCGTCTGGAATTGAGGGCTGAAAAACGGCACTTTCCCAGAAAAGAAAGTGGTACGCGCCGTTGATGTTTGCGCCCACGGAAAAGGTGGCAGCCTTGAACTCTGAGGTGCCAGTGATGGGGCACCATTGACCCTGGAAAAGGACAATTCGATTTCTGACCTGGCACCTTTTCCCTGGGAGGAATCTTCGTCCGTCTGGAATTCTGGGCTGAAAAATGGCACTTCCCTGGACCCGCAAGTGGCACGCGCCGTCGACATTTGCGCCCAGGCAAAAGGTGGCAGCCTTGGGCTCTCAGGTGCCAATGATGGGGCCACGTTAACGCTAGATAAATAACACTTGCTTTCTGTCCTGGCACCTTTTCCCAGGGAGGAATCTTTGTCCGTCTGGAAATCTGGGTTCAAAAATGGCACTGCCCCAAACTCGCACAAGGTACACACCGTCGAGCTTTGCGCCCAGGGAAAAGTAGGCAGCCTTGGGCTCTCAGCTGCCAATGATGGTGCCCCATTACCCCTACAAAAGGCAGAATGTCTTTCTGTCCTGGCACCTTTTCCCTGGGAGGAGTCGTCATCCGTCTGGAATCCTGGGCTGAACAAAGCACTTTCTCTGACCTGCACGTGGCAGGCACCATCTAGCTTTGCGCCCAGGGAAAAGGTGGCAGCCTTGGGCTCTCAGGTGCCAATGATGGGTCCCCGTTAACACTAGATAAATAACACTTGCTTTCTGTCCTGGCACCTCTTCCCTGGGAGGAATTTTCGTCAGTCTGGAATTCTGGGCTGAATAACGGCACTTCTCCCGACCTGCAAGTGGAACGCACCGTGGAGCTTTGTGCCCAGGCAAAAGGTGGCAGCCTTGGGCTCTCAGGTGCCAATGATGGGGCCCCATTACCCCTAGAAAAGAACAATGGCTTTCTGTCCTGGCACCTTTTCCCAGGGAGGAATCTTCATTGGTCTGGAATTCTGGGCTGAAAACGGCTCTTTCCCTTACCCGCATGTGGCATGCATAGTCGAGCTTTGCGCCCAGGGAAAAGGTGGCAGCCCTGGGCTCTCAGCTGCCAATTTTGGGGCCCCATTAACCCTAGAAAAGGCACAATCGCTTTCTGTCCTGGCACCTTTTCCCTGGGAGAAATCTTCGCTGGCCTGGAATTCTGGGATGAGAATCGGCACATTCCCGGACTTGCAAGTGGCACGCGCCGTCGACATTTGCGCCCAGGGAAAAGGTTGCAGCCTTGGGCTCTCAGGTGCCAAAGATGAGGTCCCATTACCCCTAGAAAAGGCACAATGGCTTTCTGTCCTGACACAGTTTCCCAGTGCGGAATCGACTTCCGTCTGGAATTCTGGGCTGAAAAACGGCCCTTTCCCGGACCCGCACAGGGTATGCACGGTCGAGCTTTGCACCCAGGGAAAAGGTGGCAGCCTTGGGCTCTCAGGTGCCAATGATGGGGCCCAATTAGCATTACAAAATACACAATGGCTGTGTCTCCTGGTACCTTTTCCCTCTGAGGAATCTTCATAGGTCTGGAATTCTGGGCTGAAAAATGGCACTTCCCCGGACACGCAAGGGGCATGCGCCGTCGATATTTGCGCCCAGGCAAAAGGTGGCAGCCTTGGGCTCTCAGTGGCCAATGATGGTGCCCCGTTAACACTAGAAAAATAACACTTGCTTTCTGTCCTGGCACCTTTTCCCAGGAAGGAATCTTCGTCCGTCTGGAAATCTGGGTTCAGAAATGGCACTGCCCCAAACCCGCACAAGGTACACACCGTCGAGCTTTGCGCCCAGCGAAAAGGGGGCAGCCTTGGGCTCTCAGCTGCCAATGATGGTGCCCCATTACCCCTACAAAAGGCACAATTGCTTTCTGTCCTGGCACATTTTCCCAGGGAGGAATCTTCATCGGTTTGGAATTCTGGTCTGAGGATCGGCACTTTCCTGGACCCGCAAGTGGAACGCACCATCGAGCTTTGCGTCCAGGGAAAAGGTGGCAGTCTTGGGCTCTCAGGTGCCAATGATGGGGCCCCATTACCTTTACAAAAAGCACAATGGCTTTCTGTCCTGGCACCTTTTCCCTGGGAGGAGTCTTCATTGGTCTTGAATTCTGAGCCGTAAAATGGCACTTTCTGGGACCAGCACGTGGCACGCACTGTCGTGCTTTGTGCCCAGGGAAAAGGAGGCAACCTCTGGCTCTCAGATGCCAGTGACGGGCCCCCATTAACACTAGAAATGGAACAATCGCTTTCTGTCCTGGGAGCCCTTTCCCTGGGAGGAGTCGTCATCCGTCTGGAATCCTGGGCTGAACAAAGCACTTTCTCTGACCTGCACGTGGCAGGCACCATCTAGCTTTGCGCCCAGGGAAAAGGTTGCAGCCTTGGGCTCTGAGGTGCCAATGATGGGGCCCCGTTAACACTAGATAAATAACAATCGATTTCTGTCCTGGCACCTTTTCCCTGGGAGGAATTTTCGTCCGTCTGGAAATCTGGGTTCAAAAATGGCACTGCCCCAAACCTGCAAGTGCAACGCACCGTCTAGCTTTGTGCCCAGGCAAAAGGTGGCAGCCTTCGGCTCTCAGCTGCCAGTGATGGTGCCCCATTACCCCTACAAAAGGCAGAATGGCTTTCTGTCCTGGCACCTTTTCCCAGGGAGGAATCTTCATCGGTTTGGAATTCTGGTCTGAGAATCGGCACTATCCTGGACCCGCAAGTGGAACGCACCATCGAGCTTTGCGTCCAGGGAAAAGGTGGCAGTCTTGGGCTCTCAGGTGCCAATGATGGGGCCCCATTACTTTTTCCAAAAGGACAATGGCTTTCTGTCCTGGTACCTTTTCCCAGGGAGGAATCTTCATAGGTCTGGAATTCTGGGCTGAAAAATGGCACTTTCCCGGACCCGCAAGTGGAACGCTCCGTCGAGCTTTGCGCCCAGGGAGAAGGTGGCAGCCTTGGGCTCTCAGGTGTCAATTTTGGGGCCCCATTAACCCTAGAAAAGGCACAATTGCTTTCTGTCCAGGCACATTTTCCCAGGGAGAAATCTTCATCGGCCTCGAATTCTGGGATGAGAAACAGCACATTCCTGGACCCACAAGTGGCACGCACCGTCGAGCTTTGCGCTCAGGGAAAAGGTTGCAGCCTTGGGCTCTCAGGTGTCAATGATGGAGCCCCATTAACCCTAGAAAAGGAACAATCGCTTTCTGTCCTGACACCTTTTCCCAGGGAGGAATCTTCATCGGTCTGGAATTCTGGAATGAGAAACGGCAATTTCCCGGACCCTCACGTAGCACGCATGGTCGAGCTTTGCGCCCAGGGTATAGGAGGCAACCTTGGGCTCTCAGGTGCCAATGATGGGGCCCGATTAACCCTAGAAATGGAACAATCGCTTTCTGTCCTGGGAGCCTCTTCCCTGTGAGGAGTCTTCATCCGTCTGGAATTCAGGGCTGAAAAATGGCACTTTCCCGGACAAGAAAGTGGTACGCGCCGTTGATGTTTGCGTCCACGGAAAAGGTGTCAGCCTTGAACTCTGAGGTGCCAATGATGGGGCACCATTGACCCTAGAAAAGGACAATTCGATTTCTGACCTGGCACCTTTTCCCTGGGAGGTGTCTTCGTCCGTCTGGAATTCTGGGCTGAAAAATGGCACTTCCCCGGACCCGCAAGTGGCACGCGCCGTCGACATTTGCGCCCAGGCAAAAGGTGGCAGCCTTGGGCTCTCAGGTGCCAATGATGTGGCCCCGTTAACACTAGAAAAATAACATTTGCTTACTGTCCTGGCACCTTTTCCCAGGGAGGAATCTTCGTCCGTCTGGAAATCTGGGTTCAGAAATGGCATTGCCCCAAACCCGCAAGTGGAACGCACCATCGAGCTTTGCGTCCAGGGAAAAGGGGGCAGCCTTGGGCTCTCAGGTGCCAAAGATGGTGCCCCATTACCCCTACAAAAGGCAGAATGGCTTTCTGTCCTGGCACCTTTTCCCAGGGAGGAATCTTCATCGGTTTGGAATTCTGGTCTGAGAATCGGCACTATCCTGGACCCGCAAGTGGAACGCACCATCGAGCTTTGCGTCCAGGGAAAAGGTGGCAGTCTTGGGCTCTCAGGTCCCAATGATGGGGCCCCATTACCTTTACAAAAAGCACAATGGCTTTCTGTCCTGGGAGCCTTTTCCCTGGGAGGAGTCTTCATCCGTCTGGAATCCTGGGCTGAAAAAAACACTTTCTCTGACCTGCACGTGGCAGGCACCATCTAGCTTTGCGCCCAGGGTAAAGGTGGCAGCCTTGGGCTCTCAGGTGCCAATGATGGGTCCCCGTTAACACTATATAAATAACAATTGCTTTCTGTCCTGGCACCTCTTCCCTGGGAGGAATTTTCGTCAGTCTGGAATTCTGGGCTGAATAACGACACTTCTCCCGACCTGCAAGTGGAACGCACCGTCGAGCTTTGTGCCCAGGCAAAAGGTGGCAGCCTTGGGCTCTCAGGTGCCAATGATGGGGCCCCATTACCCCTAGAAAAGAACAATGGCTTTCTGTCCTGGCACCTTTTCCCAGGGAGGAATCTTCATTGGTCTGGAATTCTGGGCTGAAAAGGGCTCTTTCCCTTACCCGCATGTGGCACGCATAGTCGAGCTTTGCGCCCAGGGAAAAGGTGGCAGCCCTGGGCTCTCAGCTGCCAATTTTGGGGCCCCATTAACCCTAGAAACGACAGAATGGCTTTCTGTCCTGGCACCTTTTCCCTGGGAGAAATCTTTGCAGGCCTGGAATTCTGGGATGAGAAACGGCACATTCCCGGACTTGCAAGTGGCACGCGCCGTCGACATTTCCGCCCAGGGAAAAGGTGGCAGCCTTGGGCTCTCAGGTGCCAGTGATGGGGCCCAATTAGCATTACAAAATACACAATGGCTTTGTCTCCTGGTACCTTTTCCCTCTGAGCAATCTTCATCGGTCTGGAATTCTGGAATGAGAAACGGCAATTTCCCGGACCCTCACTTAGCAGGCATGGTCGAGCTTAGCGCCCAGGGTAAAGGAGGCAACCTTGGGCTCTCAGGTGCCAAAGATGGAGCCCGATTAACCCTAGAAATGGAACAATCGCTTTCTTTCCTGGGAGCCTCTTCCCTGTGAGGAGTCTTCATCCGTCTGGAATTCAGGGCTGAAAAATGGCACTTTCCCAGACAAGAAAGTGGTACGCGCCGTTGATGTTTGCGCCCACGGAAAAGGTGGCAGCCTTGAACTCTGAGGTGCCAATGATGGGGCACCATTGACCCTAGAAAAGGACAATTCGATTTCTGACCTGGCACCTTTTCCCTGTGAGGTGTCTTCATCCGTTTGGAATTCTGGGCTGAAAAATGGCACTTCCCCGGACCCGCAAGTGGCACGCGCCGTCGACATTTGCGCCCAGGCAAAAGGTGGCAGCCTTGGGCTCTCAGGTGCCAATGATGGGGCCCCGTTAACACTAGAAAAACAACACTTGCTTTCTGTCCTGGCACCTTTTCCCAGGAAGGAATCTTCGTCCGTCTGGAAATCTGGGTTGAGAAATGGCACTGCCCCAAACCCGCACAAGGTACACACCGTCGAGCTTTGCGCCCAGGGAAAAGGTGGCAGCCTTGGGCTCTCAGGTGCCAATGATGGTGCCTTGTTAGCACTTGCTTTCTGTCCTGGCACCTTTTCCCAGGGAGGAATCTTCGTCCGTCTGGAAATCTGGGTTCAAAAATGGCACTGCCCCAAACCCGCACAAGGTACACACCGTCGAGCTTTGCGTCCAGGGAAAAGGTGGCAGTCTTGGGCTCTCAGATGCCAATGATGGGGCCCCATTACCTTTACAAAAAGCACAATGGCTTTCTGTCCTGGCACCTTTTCCCTGGGAGGAGTCTTCATTGGTCTGGAATTCTGGGCTGTAAAATGGCACTTTCTGGGACCAGCACGTGGCACGCACTGTCGTGCTTTGCGCCCAGGGAAAAGGAGGCAACCTCTGGCTCTCAGATGCCAATGACGGGCCCCCATTAACACTAGAAATGGAACAATCGCTTTCTGTCCTGGGAGCCCTTTCCCTGGGAGGAGACATCATCCGTCTGGAATCCTGGGCTGAACAAAGGTCTTTCTCTGACCTGCACGTGGCAGGCACCATCTAGCTTTGCGCCCAGGGAAAAGGTGGCAGCCTTGGGCTCTCAGGTGCAAACTATGGGTCCCCGTTAACACTAGATAAATATCAATCGCTTTCTGTCCTGGCACCTTTTCCCTGGGAGGAATTTTCGTCCGTCTGGAATTCTGGGCCGAAAAACGGCTCTTTCCCTTACCGGCAATTGGCACGCACCGTCGAGTTTTGCGTCCAGGGAAAAGGTGGCAGCCCTGGGCTCTCAGCTGCCAATTTTGGGGCCCCATTAACCCCAGAAAAGGCGCAATCGCTTTCTGTCCTGGCACCTTTTCCCAGGGAGAAATCTTCGCTGGCCTGGAATTCTGGGATGAGAAACGGCACATTCCCGGACCCGCACAGGGTATGCACCGTCAAGCTTTGCACCCAGGGAAAAGGTGGCAGCCTTGGGCTCTCAGGTGCCAGTGATGGTGCCTTGTTAAC
This sequence comes from Pithys albifrons albifrons, assembly GCF_047495875.1. Taxonomy (NCBI): domain Eukaryota; kingdom Metazoa; phylum Chordata; class Aves; order Passeriformes; family Thamnophilidae; genus Pithys; species Pithys albifrons. The sequence goes on from NC_092482.1 coordinate 7,824,111, forward strand.
ACTTGCTTTCTGTCCTGGCACCTTTTCCAAGGGAGGAATCTTCGTCCGTCTGGAAATCTGGGTTCAAAATTGGCACTGTCGCAAACCCGCACAAAGTACACACCGTCGAGCTTTGCGCCCAGGGAAAAGGGGGCAGCCTTGGGCTCTCAGCTGCCAATGATGGGGCCCCATTACCCCTACAAAAGGCACAATGGCTTTCTGTCCTGGCACCTTTCCCAGGGAGGAATCTTCATCGGGTTGGAATTCCGGTCTGAGAATCGGCATTTTCCTGGACCCGCAAGTGGAACGCACCATCGAGCTTTGCGTCCAGGGAAAAGGTGGCAGTCTTGGGTTCTCGGGTGCCAATGATGGGACCCCATTACCTTTACAAAAAGCACAATGGCTTTCTGTCCTGGCACCTTTTCCCTGGGAGGAGTCTTCATTGGTCTGGAATTCTGGGCTGTAAAATGGCACTTTCTGGGACCAGCACGTGGCACGCACTGTCGTGCTTTGCGCCCAGGGAAAAGGAGGCAACCTCTGGCTCTCCGATGCCAATGACGGGCCCCCATTAACACTAGAAATGGAACAATCGCTTTCTGTCCTGGGAGCCCTTTCCCTGGGAGGAGTCGTCATACGTCTGGAATCCTGGGCTGAACAAAGCACTTTCTCTGACCTGCACGTGGCAGGCACCATCTAGCTTTGCGCCCAGGGAAGAGGTGGCATCCTTGGGCTCTCAGGTGCCAATGATGGGTCCCCGTTAACACTAGATAAATAACAATCGCTTTCTGTCCTGGCACCTTTTCCCAGGGAGGAATTTTCGTCCGTCTGGAATTCTGGACTGAAAACTGGCACTTCCCCGGACCTGCAAGTGGAACGCACCGTCGAGCTTTGTGCCCAGGCAAAAGGTGGCAGCCTTGGGCTCTCAAGTGCCAATGATGGGGCCCCATTACCCCTAGAAAAAGAACAATGGATTTCTGTCCTGGCACCTTTTCCCTGGGAGGAATCTTCATTGGTCTGGAATTCTGGGCTGAAAACGGCTCTTTCCCTTACCCGCATGTGGCACGCACCGTCGAGCTCTGCGCCCAGGGAAAAGGTGGCAGCCCTGGGCTCTCAGCTGCCAATTTTGGGGCCCCATTAACCCTAGAAAAGGCACAATCACTTTCTGTCCTGGCACCTTTTCCCAGGGAGAAATCTTCGCTGGCCTGGAATTCTGGGATGAGAAACGGCACATTCCCGGACTTGCAAGTGGCACGCGCCGTCGACATTTGCGCCCAGGCAAAAGGTGGCAGCCTTGGGCTCTCAGGTGCCAATGATGGGGCCCCGTTAACACTAGAAAAATAACACTTGCTTTCCGTCCTGGCACCTTTTCCCAGGGAGGAATCTTCGTCCGTCTGGAAATCTGGGTTCAAAAATGGCACTGCCCCAAACCCGCACAAAGTACACACCGTCGAGCTTTGCGCCCAGGGAAAAGGGGGCAGCCTTGGGCTCTCAGCTGCCAATGATGGGGCCCCATTACCCCTACAAAAGGCACAATGGCTTTCTGTCCTGGCACCTTTCCCAGGGAGGAATCTTCATCGGTTTGGAATTCTGGTCTGAGAATCGGCACTTTCCTGGACCCGCAAGTGGAACGCACCATCGAGCTTTGCGTCCAGGGAAAAGGTGGCAGTCTTGGGCTCTCAGGTGCCAATGATGGGGCCCCATTACCTTTACAAAAAGCACAATGGCTTTCTGTCCTGGCACCTTTTCCCTGGGAGGAGTCTTCATTGGTCTTGAATTCTGGGCTGTAAAATGGCACTTTCTGGGACCAGCACGTGGCACGCACTGTCGTGCTTTCCGCCCAGGGAAAAGGAGGCAATCTCTGGCTCTCAGATGCCAATGACGGGCCCCCATTAACACTAGAAATGGAACAATCGCTTTCTGTCCTGGGAGCCCTTTCCCTGGGAGGAGACATCATCCGTCTGGAATCCTGGGCTGAACAAAGGTCTTTCTCTGACCTGCACGTGGCAGGCACCATCTAGCTTTGCGCCCAGGGAAAAGGTGGCAGCCTTGGGCTCTAAGGTGCAAACTATGGGTCCCCGTTAACACTAGATAAATAACAATCGCTTTCAGTCCTGGCACCTTTTCCCAGGGAGGAATTTCCGTCCGTCTGGAATTCTGGGCCGAAAAACGGCTCTTTCCCTTACCCGCAATTGGCATGCACCGTCGAGTTTTGTGCCCAGGGAAAAGGTGGCAGCCCTGGGCTCTCAGCTGCCAATTTTGGGGCCCCATTAACCCTAGAAAAGGCACAATCGCTTTCTGTCCTGGCACCTTTTCCCCGGGAGAAATCTTCGCTGGCCTGGAATTCTGGGATGAGAAACGGCACATTCCCGGACTTGCAAGTGGCACGCGCCGTCGACATTTCCGCCCAGGGAAAAGGTGGCAGCCTTGGGCTCTCAGGTGCCAGGGATGGGGCCCAATTAGCATTACAAAATACACAATGGCTTTGTCTCCTGGTACCTTTTCCCTCTGAGCAATCTTCATAGGTCTGGAATTCTGGGCTGAAAAATGGCACTTTCCCGGACCCGCACGTGGAACGCTCCATCGAGCTTTGCGCCCAGGGAAAAGGTGGCAGCCTTGGGCTCTCAGGTGTCAATTTTGGGGCCCCATTAACCCTAGAAAAGGCACAATTGCTTTCTGCCCTGGCACCTTTTCCCTGGGAGAAATCTTCATCGGCCTCGAATTCTGGGATGAGAAACAGCACATTCCTGGACCCGCAAGTGGCACGCACCGTCGAGCTTTGCGCTCAGGGAAAAGGTGGCAGCCTTCGGCTCTCAGGTGTCAATGATGGAGCCCCATTACTCCTAGAAAAGGAACAATCGCTTTCTGTCCTGACACCTTTTCCCAGGGAGGAATCTTCATCGGTCTGGAATTCTGGAATGAGAAACGGCAATTTCCCGGACCCTCACTTAGCAGGCATGGTCGAGCTTAGCGCCCAGGGTATAGGAGGCAACCTTGGGCTCTCAGGTGCCAATGATGGAGCCCGATTAACCCTAGAAATGGAACAATCGCTTTCTTTCCTGGGAGCCTCTTCCCTGTGAGGAGTCTTCATTCGTCTGGAATTCAGGGCTGAAAAACGGCACTTTCCCGGACAAGAAAGTGGTACGCGCCGTTGATGTTTGCGCCCACGGAAAAGGTGGCAGCCTTGAACTCTCAGGTGCCAATGATGGGGCACCATTGACCCTAGAAAAGGACAATTCGATTTCTGACCTGGCACCTTTTCCCTGTGAGGTGTCTTCATCCGTTTGGAATTCTGGGCTGAAAAATGGCACTTCCCCGGACCCGCAAGTGGCCCGTGCCGTCGACATTTGCGCCCAGGCAAAAGGTGGCAGCCTTGGGCTCTCAGGTGCCAATGATGGGGCCCCGTTAACACTAGAAAAATAACACTTGCTTTCTGTCCTGGCACCTTTTCCCAGGAAGGAATCTTCGTCCGTCTGGAAATCTCGGTTCAGAAATGGCACTGCCCCAAACCCGCACAAGGTACACACCGTCGAGCTTTGCGCCCAGGGAAAAGGTGGCAGCCTTGGGCTCTCAGGTGCCAATGATGGTGCCTTGTTAACACTTGCTTTCTGTCCTGGCACCTTTTCCCAGGGAGGAATCTTCGTCCGTCTGGAAATCTGGGTTCAAAAATGGCACTGTCCCAAACCCGCACAAAGTACACACCGTCGACCTTTGCGCCCAGGGAAAAGGGGGCAGCCTTGGGCTCTCAGGTGCCAATGATGGTGCCCCCTTACCCCTACAAAAGGCACAATGGCTTTCTGTCCTGGCACCTTTCCCAGGGAGGAATCTTCATCGGTTTGGAATTCTGGTCTGAGAATCGGCACTTTCCTGGACCCGCAAGTGGAACGCACCATCGAGCTTTGCGTCCAGGGAAAAGGTGGCAGTCTTGGGCTCTCAGGTGCCAATGATGGGGCCCCATTACCTTTACAAAAAGCACAATGGCTTTCTGTCCTGGCACCTTTTCCCTGGGAGGAGTCTTCATTGGTCTTGAATTCTGGGCTGTAAAATGGCACTTTCTGGGACCAGCACGTGGCACGCACTGTCGTGCTTTGCGCCCAGGGAAAAGGAGGCAACCTCTGGCTCTCAGATGCCAATGACGGGCCCCCATTAACACTAGAAATGGAACAATCGCTTTCTGTCCTGGGAGCCCTTTCCCTGGGAGGAGACATCATCCGTCTGGAATCCTGGGCTGAACAAAGGTCTTTCTCTGACCTGCACGTGGCAGGCACCATCTAGCTTTGCGCCCAGGGAAAAGGTGGCAGCCTTGGGCTCTAAGGTGCAAACTATGGGTCCCCGTTAACACTAGATAAATAACAATCGCTTTCAGTCCTGGCACCTTTTCCCAGGGAGGAATTTCCGTCCGTCTGGAATTCTGGGCCGAAAAACGGCTCTTTCCCTTACCCGCAATTGGCATGCACCGTCGAGTTTTGCGCCCAGGGAAAAGGTGGCAGCCCTGGGCTCTCAGCTGCCAATTTTGGGGCCCCATTAACCCTAGAAAAGGCACAATCGCTTTCTGTCCTGGCACCTTTTCCCAGAGAGAAATCTTCGCTGGCCTGGAATTCTGGGATGAGAAACGGCACATTCCCGGACTTGCAAGTGGCACGCGCCGTCGACATTTGCGCCCAGGGAAAAGGTGGCAGCCTTGGGCTCTCAGGTGCCAATGATGGGGCCCAATTAGCATTACAAAATACACAATGGCTTTGTCTCCTGGTACCTTTTCCCTCTGAGCAATCTTCATAGGTCTGGAATTCTGGGCTGAAAAATGGCACTTTCCCGGACCCGCACGTGGAACGCTCCATCGAGCTTTGCGCCCAGGGAAAAGGTGGCAGCCTTGGGCTCTCAGGTGTCAATTTTGGGGCCCCATTAACCCTAGAAAAGGAACAATTGCTTTCTGCCCTGGCACCTTTTCCCTGGGAGAAAGCTTCATCGGCCTGGAATTCTGGGATGAGAAACAGCACATTCCTGGACCCGCAAGTGGCACGCACCGTCGAGCTTTGCGCTCAGGGAAAAGGTGGCAGCCTTGGGCTCTCAGGTGTCAATGATGGAGCCCCATTACTCCTAGAAAAGGAACAATCGCTTTCTGTCCTGACACCTTTTCCCAGGGAGGAATCTTCATCGGTCTGGAATTCTGGAATGAGAAACGGCAATTTCCCGGACCCTCACTTAGCAGGCATGGTCGAGCTTAGTGCCCAGGGTAAAGGAGGCAACCTTGGGCTCTCAGGTGCCAATGATGGAGCCCGATTAACCCTAGAAATGGAACAATCGCTTTCTTTCCTGGGAGCCTCTTCCCTGTGAGGAGTCTTCATCCGTCTGGAATTCAGGGCTGAAAAACGGCACTTTCCCGGACAAGAAAGTGGTACGCGCCGTCGATGTTTGCGTCCACGGAAAAGGTGGCAGCCTTGAACTCTGAGGTGCCAATGATGGGGCACCATTGACCCTAGAAAAGGACAATTCGATTTCTGACCTGGCACCTTTTCCCTGGGAGGTGTCTTCGTCCGTCTGGAATTCTGGGCTGAAAAATGGCACTTCCCCGGACCCGCAAGTGGCACGCGCCGTCGCCATTTGCGCCCAGGCAAAAGGTGGCAGCCTTGGGCTCTCAGGTGCCAATGATGTGGCCCCGTTAACACTAGAAAAATAACATTTGCTTACTGTCCTGGCACCTTTTCCCAGGGAGGAATCTTCGTCCGTCTGGAAATCTGGGTTCAAAAATGGCACTGCCCCAAACCCGCACAAAGTACACACCGTCGAGCTTTGCGCCCAGGGAAAAGGGGGCAGCCTTGAGCTCTGAGGTGCCAATGATTGTGCCCCATTACCCCTACAAAAGGCACAATGGCTTTCTGTCCTGGCACCTTTTCCCAGGGAGGAATCTTCATCGGCTTGGAATTCTGGTCTGAGAATCGGCACTACCCTGGACTGGCAAGCGGAACGCACCATCGAGCTTTGCGTCCAGGGAAAAGGTGGCAGCCTTGGGCTCTCAGGTGCCAATGATGGGGCCCCATTACCTTTACAAAAAGCACAATGACTTTCTGTCCTGGCACCTTTTCCTTGGGAGGAGTCTTCATTGGTCTGGAATTCTGGGCTGTAAAATGGCACTTTCTGGGACCAGCACGTGGCACGCACTGTCGTGCTTTGCGCCCAGGGAAAAGGAGGCAACCTCTGGCTCTCAGATGCCAATGACGGGCCCCCATTAACACTAGAAATGGAACAATCGCTTTCTGTCCTGGGAGCCCTTTCTCTGGGAGGAGTCGTCATCCGTCTGGAATCCTGGGCTGAACAAAGCACTTTCTCTGACCTGCACGTGGCAGGCACCATCTAGCTTTGCGCCCAGGGAAAAGGTGGCAGCCTTGGGCTCTCAGGTGCCAATGATGGGGCCCCATTACCTTTACAAAAAGCACAATGGCTTTCTGTCCTGGCACCTTTTCCTTGGGAGGAGTCTTCATTGGTCTGGAATTCTGGGCTGTAAAATGGCACTTTCTGGGACCAGCACGTGGCACGCACTGTCGTGCTTTGCGCCCAGGGAAAAGGAGGCAACCTCTGGCTCTCAGATGCCAAGGACGGGCCCCCATTAACACTAGAAATGGAACAATCGCTTTCTGTCCTGGGAGCCCTTTCTCTGGGAGGAGTCGTCAGCCGTCTGGAATCCTGGGCTGAACAAAGCACTTTCTCTGACCTGCACGTGGCAGGAACCATCTAGCTTTGCGCCCAGGGAAAAGGTGGCAGCCTTTGGCTCTCAGGTGCCAACGATGGGTCCCCGTTAACACTAGATAAATAACAATCGCTTTCTGTCCTGGCATCTTTTCCCTGGAAGGAATTTTCGTACGTCTGGAATTCTGGGCTGAAAAAGGGCACTTCCCCCGAACCTGCAAGTGGAACGCACCGTCGAGCTTTGTGCTCAGGCGAAAGGTGGCAGCCTTGGGCTCTCAGGTGCCAATGAGGAGGCCCCATTACCCCTAGAAAAAGAACAATTGCTTTCTGTCCTGACACGTTTTTCCAGGGAGGAATCTTCATCGGTCTGGAATTCTGGAATGAGAAACGGCAATTTCCCGGACCCTCACGTAGCACGCTCCGTTGAGATTTGCTCCCAGGGTATAGGAGGCAACCTTGGCCTCTCAGGTGCCAATGATGGGGGCCGATTAACCCTAGAAATGGAACAATCGTTTTCTGTCCTGGGAGCCTCTTCCCTGTGAGGAGTCTTCATTCGTCTGGAATTCAGGGCTGAAAAACGGCACTTTCCCAGAAAAGAAAGTGGTACGCGCCATGGATGTTTGCGCCCACGGAAAAGGTGGCAGCCTTGAACTCTCAGGTGCCAATGATGGGGCACCATTGACCCTAGAAAAGGACAATTCGATTTCTGACCTGGCACCTTTTCCCTGGGTAGTGTCTTCGTCCGTCTGGAATTCTGGGCTGAAAAATGGCACTTCCCCGGACCCGCAAGTGGCACGTGCTGTCGACATTTGCGCCCAGGCAAAAGGTGGCAGCCTTGGGCTCTCAGGTGCCAATGTCGGGGCCCCGTTAACACTAGAAAAATAACACTTGCTTTCTGTCCTGGCACATTTCCCAGGGAGGAATCTTCGTCCGTCTGGAAATCTGGGTTCAAAAATGGCACTGCCCCATTCCCGCACAAGGTACACACCTTCGAGCTTTGCGCCCAGGGAAAAGGTGGCAGCCTTGGGCTCTCAGGTGCCAATGATGGTGCCCCATTACCCCTACAAAAGGCAAAATGGTTTTCTGTCCTGGCACCTTTTCCCTGGGAGGAGTCTTCATTGGTCTGGAATTCTGGGCTGTAAAGTGGCACTTTCTGGGACCAGCACGTGGCGCGCACTGTCGTGCTTTGCGCCCAGGGAAAAGGAGGCAACCTCTGGCTCTCAGATGCCAATGACGGGCCCCCATTAACACTAGAAATGGAACAACCGGTTTCTGACCTGGGAGCCTTTTCCCTGGGAGTAGTCGTCATCCGTCTGGAATCGTGGGCTGAACAAAGCACTTTCTCTGACCTGCACGTGGGAGGCACCATCTAGCATTGCGCCCAGGGAAAAGGTGGCAGCCTTGGGCTCTCAGGTGCCAATGATGGGTCCCCGTTAACACTAGATAAATAACAATCGCTTTCTGTCCTGGCACCTTTTCCCTGGGAGGAGTCTTCATTGGTCTGGAATTCTGGGCTGAAAACGGCTCTTTCCCTTACCCGCATGTGGCACGCACCGTTGAGCTTTGCGCCCAGGGAAAAGGTGGCAGCCTTGGGCTCTCAGGTGTCAATTTTGGGGCCCCATTAACCCTAGAAAAGGAACAATTGCTTTCTGCCCTGGCACCTTTTCCCTGGGAGAAAGCTTCATCGGCCTCGAATTCTGGGATGAGAAACAGCACATTCCTGGACCCGCAAGTGGCACGCACCGTCGAGCTTTGCGCTCAGGGAAAAGGTGGCAGCCTTCGGCTCTCAGGTGTCAATGATGGAGCCCCATTACTCCTAGAAAAGGAACAATCGCTTTCTGTCCTGACACCTTTTCCCAGGGAGGAATCTTCATCGGTCTGGAATTCTGGAATGAGAAACGGCAATTTCCCGGACCCTCACTTAGCAGGCATGGTCGAGCTTAGCGCCCAGGGTAAAGGAGGCAACCTTGGGCTCTCAGGTGCCAATGATGGAGCCCGATTAACCCTAGAAATGGAACAATCGCTTTCTTTCCTGGGAGCCTCTTCCCTGTGAGGAGTCTTCATCCGTCTGGAATTCAGGGCTGAAAAACGGCACTTTCCCGGACAAGAAAGTGGTACGCGCCGTTGATGTTTGCGCCCACGGAAAAGGTGGCAGCCTTGAACTCTGAGGTGCCAATGATGGGGCACCATTGACCCTAGAAAAGGACAATTCGATTTCTGACCTGGCACCTTTTCCCTGTGAGGTGTCTTCATCCGTTTGGAATTCTGGGCTGAAAAATGGCACTTCCCCGGACCCGCAAGTGGCACGCGCCGTCGACATTTGCGCCCAGGGAAAAGGTGGCAGCCTTGGGCTCTCAGGTGCCAATGATGGGGCCCCGTTAACACTAGAAAAATAACACTTGCTTTCTGTCCTGGCACCTTTTCCCAGGAAGGAATCTTCGTCCGTCTGGAAATCTGGGTTCAGAAATGGCACTGCCCCAAACCCGCACAAGGTACACACCGTCGAGCTTTGCGCCCAGGGAAAAGGTGGCAGCCTTGGGCTCTCAGGTGCCAATGATGGTGCCTTGTTAACACTTGCTTTCTGTCCTGGCACCTTTTCCCAGGGAGGAATCTTCGTCCGTCTGGAAATCTGGGTTCAAAAATGGCACTGTCCCAAACCCGCACAAAGTACACACCGTCGAGCTTTGCGCCCAGGGAAAAGGGGGCAGCCTTGAGCTCTGAGGTGCCAATGATGGTGCCCCATTACCCCTACAAAAGGCACAATGGCTTTCTGTCCTGGCACCTTTCCCAGGGAGGAATCTTCATCGGTTTGGAATTCTGGTCTGAGAATCGGCACTTTCCTGGACCCGCAAGTGGAATGCACCATCGAGCTTTGCGTCCAGGGAAAAGGTGGCAGTCTTGGGCTCTCAGGTGCCAATGATGGGGGCCCATTACCTTTACAAAAAGCACAATGGCTTTCTGTCCTGGCACCTTTTCCCTGGGAGGAGTCTTCATTGGTCTGGAATTCTGGGCTGTAAAATGGCACTTTCTGGGACCAGCACGTGGCACGCACTGTCGTGCTTTGCGGCCAGGGAAAAGGAGGCAACCTCTGGCTCTCAGATGCCAATGACGGGACCCCATTAACACTAGAAATGGAACAATCGCTTTCTGTCCTGGGAGCCCTTTCCCTGGGATAAGTCGTCAGCCGTCTGGAATCCTGGGCTGAACAAAGCACTTTCTCTGACCTGCACGTGGCAGGCACCATCTAGCTTTGCACCCAGGGAAAAGGTGGCAGCCTTGGGCTCTCAGGTGCAAACTATGGGTCCCCGTTAACACTAGATAAATAACAATCGCTTTCAGTCCTGGCACATTTTCCCAGGGAGGAATTTTCGTCCGTCTGGAATTCTGGGCCGAAAAACGGCTCTTTCCCTTACTCGCAATTGGCACGCACCGTCGAGTTTTGCGCCCAGGGAAAAGGTGGCAGCCCTGGGCTCTCAGCTGCCAATTTTGGGGCCCCATTAACCCTAGAAAAGGCACAATCGCTTTCTGTCCTGGCACCTTTTCCCAGAGAGAAATCTTCGCTGGCCTGGAATTCTGGGATGAGAAACGGCACATTCCCGGACTTGCAAGTGGCACGCGCCGTCGACATTTGCGCCCAGGGAAAAGGTGGCAGCCTTGGGCTCTCAGGTGCCAATGATGGGGCCCAATTAGCATTACAAAATACACAATGGCTTTGTCTCCTGGTACCTTTTCCCTCTGAGCAATCTTCATAGGTCTGGAATTCTGGGCTGAAAAATGGCACTTTCCCGGACCCGCACGTGGAACGCTCCATCGAGCTTTGCGCCCAGGGAAAAGGTGGCAGCCTTGGGCTCTCAGGTGTCAGTTTTGGGGCCCCATTAACCCTAGAAAAGGCACAATTGCTTTCTGCCCTGGCACCTTTTCCCTGGGAGAAAGCTTCATCGGCCTGGAATTCTGGGATGAGAAACAGCACATTCCTGGACCCGCAAGTGGCACGCACCGTCGAGCTTTGCGCTCAGGGAAAAGGTGGCAGCCTTCGGCTCTCAGGTGTCAATGATGGAGCCCCATTACTCCTAGAAAAGGAACAATCGCTTTCTGTCCTGACACCTTTTCCCAGGGAGGAATCTTCATCGGTCTGGAATTCTGGAATGAGAAACGGCAATTTCCCGGACCCTCACTTAGCAGGCATGGTCGAGCTTAGTGCCCAGGGTAAAGGAGGCAACCTTGGGCTCTCAGGTGCCAATGATGGAGCCCGATTAACCCTAGAAATGGAACAATCGCTTTCTTTCCTGGGAGCCTCTTCCCTGTGAGGAGTCTTCATCCGTCTGGAATTCAGGGCTGAAAAACGGCACTTTCCCGGACAAGAAAGTGGTACGCGCCGTCGAAGTTTGCGTCCACGGAAAAGGTGGCAGCCTTGAACTCTCAGGTGCCAATGATGGGGCACCATTGACCCTAGAAAAGGACAATTCGATTTCTGACCTGGCACCTTTTCCCTGTGAGGTGTCTTCATCCGTTTGGAATTCTGGGCTGAAAAATGGCACTTCCCCGGACCCGCAAGTGGCACGCGCCGTCGACATTTGCGCCCAGGCAAAAGGTGGCAGCCTTGGGCTCTCAGGTGCCAATGATGGGGCCCCGTTAACACTAGAAAAATAACACTTGCTTTCTGTCCTGGCACCTTTTCCCAGGAAGGAATCTTCGTCCGTCTGGAAATCTGGGTTCAGAAATGGCACTGCCCCAAATTCGCACAAGGTACACACCGTCGAGCTTTGCGCCCAGGGAAAAGGTGGCAGCCTTGGGCTCTCAGGTGCCAATGATGGTGCCTTGTTAGCACTTGCTTTCTGTCCTGGCACCTTTTCCCAGGGAGGAATCTTCGTCCGTCTGGAAATATGGGTTCAAAAATGGCACTGCCCCAAACCCGCACAAGGTACACACCGTCGAGCTTTGCGCCCAGGGAAAAGGTGGCAGCCTTGGGCTCTCAGGTGCCAATGATGGTGCCCCATTACCCCTACAAAAGGCACAATGGCTTTCTGTCCTGGCACCTTTTCCCAGGGAGGAATCTTCATCGGCTTGGAATTCTGGTCTGAGAATCGGCACTACCCTGGACTCGCAAGTGGAACGCACCATCGAGCTTTGCGTCCAGGGAAAAGGTGGCAGCCTTGGGCTCTCAGGTGCCAATGATGGGGCCCCATTACCTTTACAAAAAGCACAATGACTTTCTGTCCTGGCACCTTTTCCTTGGGAGGAGTCTTCATTGGTCTGGAATTCTGGGCTGTAAAATGGCACTTTCTGGGACCAGCACGTGGCACGCACTGTCGTGCTTTGCGCCCAGGGAAAAGGAGGCAACCTCTGGCTCTCAGATGTCAAGGTTGGGCCCCCATTAACACTAGAAATGGAACAATCGCTTTCTGTCCTGGGAGCCCTTTCTCTGGGAGGAGTCGTCATCCGTCTGGAATCCTGGGCTGAACAAAGCACTTTCTCTGACCTGCACGTGGCAGGCACCATCTAGCTTTGCGCCCAGGGAAAAGGTGGCAGCCTTGGGCTCTCAGGTGCCAATGATGGGGCCCCATTACCTTTACAAAAAGCACAATGGCTTTCTGTCCTGGCACCTTTTCCTTGGGAGGAGTCTTCATTGGTCTGGAATTCTGGGCTGTAAAATGGCACTTTCTGGGACCAGCACGTGGCACGCACTGTCGTGCTTTGTGCCCAGGCAAAAGGAGGCAACCTCTGGCTCTCAGATGCCAATGACGGGCCCCCATTAACACTAGAAATGGAACAATCGCTTTCTGTCCTGGGAGCCCTTTCTCTGGGAGGAGTCGTCAGCCGTCTGGAATCCTGGGCTGAACAAAGCACTTTCTCTGACCTGCACGTGGCAGGCACCATCTAGCTTTGCGCCCAGGGAAAAGGTGGCAGCCTTGGGCTCTCAGGTGCCAATGATGGGGCCACGTTAACACTAGAAAAATAACACTTGCTTTCTGTCCTGGCACCTTTTCCCAGGGAGGAATCTTCGTCCGTCTGAAAATCTGGGTTCAAAAATGGCACTGCCCCAAACCCGCACAAGGTACACACCGTTGAGCTTTGCGCCCAGGGAAAAGGGGGCAGGCTTGGGCTCTCAGGTGCCAATGATGGTGCCCCATTACCCCTACAAAAGGCACAATGGCTTTCTGTCCTGGCACCTTTCCCAGGGAGGAATCTTCATCGGTTTGGAATTCTGGTCTGAGAATCGGCACTTTCCTGGACCCGCAAGTGGAACGCACCATCGAGCTTTGCGTCCAGGGAAAAGGTGGCAGTCTTGGGCTCTCAGGTGCCAATGATGGGGCCCCATTACCTTTACAAAAAGCACAATGGCTTTCTGTCCTGGCACCTTTTCCCTGGGAGGAGTCTTCATTGGTCTGGAATTCTGGGCTGTAAAATGGCACTTTCTGGGACCAGCACGTGGCACGCACTGTCGTGCTTTGCGCCCAGGGAAAAGGAGGCAACCTCTGGCTCTCAGATGCCAATGACGGGCCCCCATTAACACTAGAAATGGAACAATCGCTTTCTGTCCTGGGAGCCTTTTCCCTGGGAGTAGTCGTCATCCGTCTGGAATCCTGGGCTGAACAAAGCACTTTCTCTGACCTGCACGTGGCAGGCACCATCTAGCTTTGCGCCCAGGGAAAAGGTGGCAGCCTTGGGCTCTCAGGTGCCAATGATGGGGCCTCGTTAACACTAGATAAATAACAATCGCTTTCTGTTCTGCCACCTTTTCCCTGGGAGGAATTTCCGTCCGTCTGGAGTTCTGGGCTGAAAAACCGCACTTCCCCGGACCTGCAAGTGGAACGCACCGTCGAGCTTTGTGCCCAGGCAAAAGGTGACAGCCTTGGGCTCTCGGGTGCCAATAATGGGGCCCCATTACCCCTAGAAAAAAAACAATCGGTTTCTGTCCTGGCACATTTACCCTGGGAGGAATCTTCATTGGTCTGGAATTCTGGGCTGAAAACGGCTCTTTCCCTTACCCGCATGTGGCACGCACCGTCGAGCTTTGCGCCCAGGGAAAAAGTGGTAGCCCTGGGCTCTCAGCTGCCAATTTTGGGGCCCCATTATCCCTAGAAAAAGCACAATCGCTTTCTGTCCTGGCACCTTTTCCCAGGGAGAAGTCTTCGCTGGCCTGGAATTCTGGGATGAGAAACGGCATATTCCCAGACTTGCAAGTGGCACGCGCCGTCGACATTTGCGCCCAGGGAAAAGGTGGCAGCCTTGGGCTCTCAGGTGACAAAGATGAGGCCCCATTACCCCTAGAAAAGGCACAATGGCTTTCTGTCCTGACACCTTTTCCCAGAGAGGAATCGACTTCCGTCTGGAATTCTGGGCTGAAAAACGGCCCTTTCCCGGACCCGCACAGGGTATGCACCGTCGAGCTTTGCACCCAGGGAAAAGGTGGCAGCCTTGGGCTCTCAGGTGCCAATGATGGGGCCCAATTAGCATTACAAAATACACAATGGCTTTGTCTCCTGGTACCTTTTCCCTCTGAGGAATCTTCATAGGTCTGGAATTCTGGGCTGAAAAATGGCACTTTCCCGGACCCGCACGTGGCATGCACCGTCGAGCTTTGCGCCCAGGGAAAAGGTGGCAGCCTTGGGCTCTCAGGTGTCAATTTTGGGGCCCCATTAACCCCAGAAAAGGCACAATTGCTTTCTGTCCTGGCACCTTTTCCCTGGGAGAAATCTTCATCGGCCTCGAATTCTGGGATGAGAAACAGCACATTCCTGGACCCGCAAGTGGCACGCACCGTCGAGCTTTGCGCTCAGGGAAAAGGTTGCAGCCTTGGGCTCTCAGGTGCCAATGATGGGTCCCCATTACTCCTAGAAAAGGAGAAATCGATTCCTGTCCTGGCACATTTTCCCAGGGAGGAATCTTCATCGGTCTGGAATTCTGGAATGAGAAACGGCAATTTCCCGGACCCTCACGTAGCATGCATGGTCGAGCTTTGCGCCCAGGGTATAGGAAGCAACCTTGGGCTCTCAGGTGCCAATGATGGGGCCCGATTAACCCTAGAAATGGAAAAATCGCTTTCTGTCCTGGGAGCCTTTTCCCTGTGAGGAGTCGTCATCTGTCTGGAATTAAGGGCTGAAAAACGGCACTTTCCCAGACAAGAAAGTGGTACGCGCCGTTGATGTTTGCGCCCACGGAAAAGGTGGCAGCCTTGAACTCTGAGGTGCCAATGATGGGGCACCATTGACCCTAGAAAAGGACAATTCGATTTCTGACCTGGCACCTTTTCCCTGGGAGGTGTCTTGGTCCGTCTGGAATTCTGGGCTGAAAAATGGCACTTCCCCGGACACGCAAGTGGCACGCGCCGTCGACATTTGCGCCCAGGCAAAAGGTGGCAGCCTTGGGCTCTCAGGTGCCAATGATCGGGCCCCGTTAACACTAGAAAAATAACACTTGCTTTCTGTCCTGGCACCTTTTGCCAGGGAGGAATCTTCGTCCGTCTGGAAATCTGGGTTCAAAAATGGCACTGCCCCAAACCCGCACAAGGTACACACCGTCGAGCTTTGCGCCCAGGGAAAAGGTGGCAGCTTTGGGCTCTCAGGTGCCAATGATGGTGCCCCATTACCCCTACAAAAGGCTAAATGGCTTTCTGTCTGTGCTGGTTTAAAGGTGAACCAGCAGGGGAAATGAACTCACCACGAGAGAGATTATATGTCAGACCTTAAATTTAATAATAATATTACAATAACGACACTGACACACAAGGGAAATTGCTTTCAACTCACAAAACCCCAGCAGTATAAGCCAGTGTCCTGGGGCACAAACCCAAATGAGGTTTCTTTGCCCTTGTGCTGAGACCCCTGTGGTTCCCCCAAGTCCAGAGCAAAAGGAAAAGAAAAACCTGTTGGTGCAGGCGAGGGCTGTGGTCTGGGCGAGAGCGGTGATCTCCTCCTGTCTAGGTCCTGCTGCTGCTCTGGATCCGACGAGAGGTTCCCGAGGTCTTCTTACCAACCACTTATGTACCGTCAGGGAGCACTCAGTCCCTCCCCCTGGGCGGGGACTCACACAATGGGTGATTAACTCTGGGAGCCAGGGGGTGTTGAGCTGTTGATGGCCCATTAGCAGCTCCGCCCCCCTCAGGCTGGGTGTGAAGGTGATAGTGGCTCCCTGGGCAGCTGCTGCTAATGGCCCATTGACCTTGGGGAATGATTAGAGGGGGTAGAATACACAGCTTTGATCACCCCCACACAGGGTGAGCTAGTCCCTCCTGCTGAACTAGGACATTATCCACCCCTTATTCTACTCCATCTAGTCATTCCCAAATTAATCCCCTTTTTACCTATACATACATATATATACACATATATACAATGAAACATTACAAACTCTTCTCGCTCAAAATTAGGTCCCCTTGTGGTACACAATGTGTTTCTCCATCTTTTTGCATTACCCACCAAGTGCAACCAGGTCCTTGAGCAAAGACAATCCCTCGGATGGGTTTGCCTTTGTTTGAGGTGGGACTCACCCAAACAGTCTTTCCTAACATACCTCTCATATGGACCACAGGGACTTTATCTCCATCTACAGTATTCAAGAGTTCTGATTGGGCAGGGCCAGCTCGATTGATGGAGCCCCGGGTGTTGACCAACCAGGTGGCCTTTGCCAAATGCAGCTCCCAGTGTTTGAAAGTTCCCCCACCCAACGCCTTCAAGGTTGTTTTCAGCAGTCCATTACATCGCTCAACTTTCCCGGCAGCTGGAGCATGGTAGGGGATATGATACACCCACTCAATGCCGTGCTCTCTGGCCCAGGTGTCTATGAGGCTGTTCTTGAAGTGGGTGCCGTTGTCAGACTCTATTCTCTCTGGGGTGCCGTGTCTCCACAGGACTTGTTTCTCAAGGCCCAGGATGGTATTCCGGGCAGTGGCGTGAGATACGGGGTATGTCTCCAGCCATCCAGTGGTTGCCTCTACCATGGTCAGCACATAGCGCTTGCCTTGGCGTGTTTGGGGAAGTGTGATGTAGTCAACTTGCCAGGCTTCCCCATACCTGTATTTCGACCACCGTCCACCATACCATAGAGGCTTCACCCGCATGGCCTGCTTGATGGCAGCACATGTGTCACAGTCATGGATAACCTGTGAGACACCGTCCATGGTTAGATCCACCCCTCGGTCACGAGCCCATCTGTATGTCGCATCTCTGCCCTGATGACCAGAGGCATCATGGGCCCATCGGGCTAGAAACAATTCACCTTTATGCTGCCAATCCAGATCTACCTGAGAGACTTCAATCCTGGCAGCTTGATCCACCTGCTCGTTGTTACGATGCTCCTCATTAGCCCGGCTCTTGGGTACATGAGCATCTACGTGACGGACCTTCACACTCAGCTTCTCTACCCGGGCAGCGATGTCCTGCCACATCTCAGCCGCCCAGATGGGTTTCCCTTTGCGCTGCCAGCCGGCCTTTCTCCAACGCTCCAGCCATCCCCACAGAGCATTGGCCACCATCCACGAGTCACTGTAAAGGTAGAGTCTTGGCCACTTCTCTCGTTCAGCGATATCCAAAGCCAGCTGAACAGCTTTCAGCTCTGCGACCTGACTTGATCCACCTTGTCCTTCAGTCGCTTCTGCAACTCGACGTATAGGACTCCATACAGCTGCTTTCCATTTCCGGCTTGTCCCTACAATGCGGCAAGAGCCATCTGTGAAGAGAGCATATCGCTTCTCCTCTTCTGGTAGCTGGTTATATGGTGGGGCCTCCTCAGCTCGTGTCACCTGCTCCTCTTCTTCTTCAGAGGACAATCCGAAACTCTCACCTTCCGGCCAGTTAGTGATGATTTCAAAAATCCCAGGGCGATTAGGATTCCCTATCCAGGTTCGCTGCGTGATCAGAGCGATCCACTTACTCCATGTGGCATCAGTGGCATGATGGGTAGAAGGAGCTTTTCCTTTGAACATCCAGCCCAACACTGGTAGTCGGGGTGCCAGGATGAGCTGTGCCTCAGTGCCAATCACTTCTGAGGCGGCTCGAACTCCTTCATAAGCTGCCAGGATCTCTTTCTCAGTTGGGGTGTAGCTGGCCTCAGATCCTTTGTATCCCCGACTCCAGAATCCCAGCGGTCGTCCTCGAGTCTCCTCAGGTACTTTCTGCCAGAGGCTCCAGGATGGGCCATTCTCCCCGGCTGCAGTGTAGAGCACATTCTTCACATCCTGTCCTGTCCTGACTGGCCCAAGGGCTACTGCATGGGTAATCTCCTGTTTAATCTGCTCAAAGGCTTGTTGTTGTTCAGGGCCCCACCGGAAATCATTTTTCTTCCGTGTCACAAGGTAGAGAGGGCTTACAATCTGACTGTACTCAGGGATATGCATCCTCCAAAAGCCCACCGCACCTAGGAAAGCCTGAGTTTCCTTCTTGCTGGTCGGTGGGGACATAGCTGCTATTTTGTTGATCACCTCTGTTGGAATCTGACGACGCCCGTCTTGCCACTTCACTCCTAGGAACTGAATTTCCTGAGCAGGTCCCTTGACCTTACTTCGTTTAATGGTAAAACCAGCTCTTAGGAGAATCTGGATTATCTTCTTTCCTTTCTCAAAAACCTCCCCTGCTGTGTTCCCCCATACAATGATGTCATCAATGTACTGTAGGTGTTCTGGAGCCTCACCCTTTTCCAATGCAGTCTGGATCAGTCCATGGCAAATGGTGGGACTGTGTTTCCACCCCTGGGGCAGTCGATTCCAGGTGTACTGCACCCCCTTCCAGGTGAAAGCGAACTGCGGCCTGCACTCTGCTGCCAACGGAATGGAGAAAAAGGCATTGGCAATGTCGATGGTGGCATACCACTTGGCTGCCTTGGACTCCAGCTCATACTGAAGCTCCAGCATGTCCGGCACAGCGGCACTCGGGGGGGGGAGTGTGACCTCATTGAGACCACGGTAATCCACCGTCAGCCTCCACTCTCCACTGGACTTTCGTACTGGCCATTGGGGCTATTAAAGGGTGAGTGAGTCTTGCTGACCACCCCTTGGCTCTCCAGCTCACGAATCATCTTGTGTATGGGGGTCACAGAGTCTCAGTCAGTGCGGTATTGCCGACGGTGCACTGTGGCTGTGGCCAGCGGTACCAATTGTTCTTCAACTTTCAGCAGTCCCACAGCAGAAGGGTCCTCTGAGAGGCCAGGCAAGGTGCTCAGCTGTCTGATTTCCTCTGTCTCCACAGCAGCTATGCCAAAGGCCCAACGCAGTCCCTTTGGGTCTTTGAAATATCCATTCCTCAGGTAGTCTATGCCAAGGATACATGGGGCTTCTGGACCAGTCACAATGGGGTGTCTATGCCATTCCTTCCCAGTCAATCTGACTTCAGCTTCCAGTACAGTCAGCTGTTGGGATCCCCCTGTCACCCCAGAAATAGAGATGGATTCTGCCCCAATGTATCCTGATGGCATCAACGTGCATTGTGCACCAGTATCCACTAAAGCTTTGTATTTCTGTGGGTCTGATGAGGCAGGCCACCGAATCCACACAGTCCAATAAACCCGATTGTCCCTCTCCTCTACCTGGCTAGAGGCAGGGCCCCGCTAGTTCTGGTCATAGTATTCACTGCGCTCTCCCTGTGAATATGACTGGGAGGTTCCTTCAAGAGGATCGGGCATAACATCATCATTCCTATACTGTCTGGAGCCTTGCCCACGAGAGACCGGAGCAGCCTTCAACCTTGAAGAATTCCCTGTGTTAGTTGTGCCTCTTTGCAATTCACGTACCCGAGCTGCTAAGGAAGAGGTGGGTTTCCCATCCCACTTCCTCATATCTTCTCCATGCTCACGGAGGTAAAACCACAGATTGCCGCGTGGAGTGTACCCTTTCTCCTTAGCTGGAAGACGCCTGCTTCTGATGGCAGAGACTCTCGTTTGTTCTGGAGAGATATGGAAGAGTCCTTCCTTAATCTTCTCTTCCAGTTCAGCCAGTTTTGTTTCCACAGCTGAGACGTGGGCTCGTAATGGAGCAGTTTGCTGACCAGTGCACCCACCTTGTCTTCTCCCTCTCTCCACTGCAATGTTGCAAGGTAGCGAGAATACATTTCTGGCCCAAGTCATGCAAATTTTAACCACATCTGGGATGTGCACTGGACACCATCTGGACTTTTAGGGAATCTCTCATCCTCTGAAAAGATTATCTCCAGTACGGCTAATTCCCTTAAGCACCAGATACCTTGTTCCATCGTGTTCCATTGTCCTTGCTGTACGTGGAGGTCCTCCTTACAAAGATATCTCTCCCTCACGCTTGACAACAGTCGCCGCCAGAGGCTGAGAGTTTCCTGTCTCTTTCCAATGCCCTGATCAATGACAACATCTCGAGAAAGGGATCCCAGCTGCCTTGCCTCACTCCCATCTAGAATTGTATCATTGGCTGCAGCATCCCAGATTCGAAGTAGCCAGATCAAGATGGACTCATTTGCCTGTCGTGTGAACTCTCTCCGGAGCTCACGCAGCTCTCCCAGGGATAGGGACCGGGTGATTATTTCTGGCTCCATTTCTTCTGCTTGAGATGAAGGTCCTGACTCTTCCTCGTCATGCGCTATACGAACTGATTTGGTCTTTGATTTTCTTTTCTGGACAGGGGCAACTGCTATCGGTTTCTGTTGTCCTTCTGGCTCCTCCATGGTTTGTGTGGACATGGTGCTGGTTGATTTGTTTCCCTTTCTCTCTGGCTCAGCTGTGGTTTGTGTGGGCATGGTGCTGGTTGATGTGTCTCTCTTCCTCTCTGGCTCAGTCATGGTCTGGGTGGACATGCTGCTGGTTGATGTATCTCTCTTCCTCTCTGGCTCAGCCGTGGTTTGGGTGGACATGGTGCCTGTGGATTTGCTCCTTTTCTCCTCCTCCTGATGATGCTGTACCACACCAAGCAGTGTGCGGTAGGCAGTGGCCAGGGCCCAGCAGGTTGCTGTGAGCTGCACATCTCTGGGACGACCAGAGCATCTTCCTTTCACATAGCTTAGCATTTTGGCAGGGTCCTGCAGTTGTTCTGGGGTGAATTCCAGACCATTTGAGAAGAGAAGGTCTCCAAATACTGGCCCATATCTTCCCACTTCCCGTGCCACTCAACATCATCCGCTCCCAGGGCAGGCCTCCAGCAAGTCTCCTTAGAAAGCCCAGTTCTGAACCTAAACATGGTGTATACAGTACAGAGGAGACAAAGCAACACTTACAGCACTAACAGTAGGATTATGCTGTCCCTAACATCAAAAGGAAGTTCTTTATTTTCAATGATTGTTGTAGCAGAGGTGAAAAAGTGGAAGTAACACTCTCCGCCTGTTTTCCCCACAGTCTGGGTGCTATTTTTAATGAGACCCCAGAGGTAACAACCCAAACCAGGACAGGCACACCAGACTGAATATACATTCACAATGAAAGCCATTGTGCTTTTTGTAAAGGTAATGGGGCCCCATCATTGGCACCTGAGAGCCCAAGACTGCCACCTTTTCCCTGGACGCAAAGCTCGATGGTGCGTTCCACTTGCGGGTCCAGGAAAGTGCTGATTCTCAGACCAGAATTCCAAACCGATGAAGATTCCTCCCAGGGAAAAGGTGCCAGGACAGAAAGCAATTGTGCCTTTTCTAGAGTTAATGGGGCCCCAAAATTGACACCTGAGAGCCCAAGGCTGCCACCTTTTCCCTGGGCGCAAAGCTCGACGGAGCGTTCCACGTGCAGGTCCCGGAAAGTGCCATTTTTCAGCCCAGAATTCCAGACCTATGAAGATTCCTCAGAGGGAAAAGGTACCAGGAGACAAAGCCATTGTGTATTTTGTAATGCTAATTGGCCCCCATCACTGGCACCTGAGAGCCCAAGGCTGCCACCTTTTCCCTGGGTGCAAAGCTCGACGGTGCATACCACTTGCGGGTCCGGGAAAGGGCCGTTCTGCAGCGCAGAATTCCAGACTGAGGTCGATTCCTCTCTGGGAAAAGGTGTCAGGAGAGAAAGCCATTGTGCCTTTTGTAGGGGTAATGGGGCACCATCATTGGCACCTGAGAGCCCAAGGCTGCCCCCTTTTCCCTGGGCGCAAAGCTCGATGGTGTGTACCTTGTGCGGGTTTGGGGCAGTGCCATTTTTGAACCCAGATTTCCAGACGGACGAAGATTCCTCCCTGGGAAAAGGTGCCAGGACAGAAAGCAAGTGTTATTTTTCTAGTGTTAACGTGGCCCCATCATTGGCACCTGAGAGCCCAAGGCTGCCACCTTTTCCCTGAGCGCAAAGCTCGACGGTGCGTGCCACTTGCGGGTCCAGGAATGTGCTGTTTCTCATCCCAGAATTCGAGGCCGATGAAGATTTCTCCCAGGGAAAAGGTGCCAGGACAGAAAGCAATTGTGCCTTTTGTAGGGGGAATTGGGCCCCAAAAATGACACCTGAGAGCCCAAGGCTGCCACCTTTTCCCTGGGCGCAAAGCTCGAAAGAGCGTTCCACGTGCGGGTCCGGGAAAGTGCCATTTTTCAGCCCAGAATTCCAGACCTATGAAGATTCCTCAGAGGGAAAATGTACCAGGAGACAAAGCCATTGTGTATTTTGTAATGTTAATTGGGCCCCATCATTGGCACCTGAGAGCCCAAGGCTGCCACCTTTTCCCTGGGTGCAAATGTCGACGGTGCATACCCTGTGCGGGACCGGGAAAGGGCCGTTTTTCAGCGCAGAATTCCAGACGGAAGTCGATTCCTCTCTGGGAAAAGGTGTCAGGACAGAAAGCCATTGTGCTTTTTCTAGGGGTAATGGGGCCTCATCTTTGGCACCTGAGAGCCCAAGGCTGCTACCTTTTCCCTGGGCGCAAATGTCGACGGCGCGTGCCACTTGCAAGTCCAGGAATGTGCCGTTTCTTATCCCAGAATTCCAGGCCAGCGAAGATTTCTCCCTGGGAAAAGGTGCCAGGACAGCAAGTGATTGTACCTTTTCTAGGGTTAATGGGGCCCCAAAATTGGCAGCTGAGGGCCCAGGGCTGCCACCTTTTCCCTGGGCGCTAAGCTCGACGGTGCGTGCCACATGCGGGTAAGGGAAAGAGCCGTTTTCAGCCCAGAATTCCAGACCAATGAAGATTCCTCCCAGGGAAAAGGTGCCAGGACAGAAAGCGATTGTTATTTATCTAGTGTTAACGGGGACCCATCATTGGCACCTGAGAGCCCAAGGCTGCCACCTTTTCCCTGGGCGCAATGCTAGATGGTGCCTCCCACGTGCAGGTCAGAGAAAGTGCTTTGTTCAGCCCACGATTCCAGACGGATGACGACTACTCCCAGGGAAAAGGCTCCCAGGTCAGAAACCGGTTATTCCATTTCTAGTGTTAATGGGGGCCCGTCATTGGCATCTGAGAGCCAGAGGTTGCCTCCTTTTCCCTGGGCGCAAAGCATGACAGTGCGCGCCACGTGCTGGTCCCAGAAAGTGCCACTTTACAGCCCAGAATTCCAGACCAATGAAGACTCCTCCCAGGGAAAAGGTGCCAGGACAGAAAGCCATTTTGCCTTTTGTAGGGGTAATGGGGCACCATCATTGGCACCTGAGAGCCCAAGGCTGCCACCTTTTCCCTGGGTGCAAAGCTCGAAGGTGTGTACCTTGTGCGGGTATGGGGCAGTGCCATTTTTGAACCCAGATTTCCAGACGGACGAAGATTCCTCCCTGGGAAATGTGCCAGGACAGAAAGCAAGTGTTATTTTTCTAGTGTTAACGGGGCCCCGACATTGGCACCTGAGAGCCCAAGGCTGCCACCTTTTGCCTGGGCGCAAATGTCGACAGCACGTGCCACTTGCGGGTCCAGGGAAGTGCCGTTTTTCAGCCCTGAATTCCAGACGGACCAAGACACCTCCCAGGGAAAAGGTGCCAGGTCAGAAATCGAATTGTCCTTTTCTAGGGTCAATGGTGCCCCATCATTGGCACCTCAGAGTTCAAGGCTGCCACCTTTTCCGTGGGCGGAAACATCCATGGCGCGTACCACTTTCTTGTCCGGGAAAGTGCCGTTTTTCAGCCCTGAATTCCAGACGGATGAAGACTCCTCACAGGGAAGAGGCTCCCAGGACAGAAAACGATTGTTCCATTTCTAGGGTTAATCGGCCCCCATCATTGGCACCTGAGAGCCCAAGGTTGCCTCCTATACCCTGGGCGCAAATCTCAACGGAGCGTGCTACGTGAGGGTCCGGGAAATTGCCGTTTCTCATTCCAGAATTCCAGACCGATGAAGATTTCTCCCTGGAAAAACGTTTCAGGACAGAAAGCGATTGTTCTTTTTCTAGGGGTAATGGGGCCCCATCATTGGCACCTGAGAGCCCAAGGCTGCCACCTTTCGCCTGAGCACAAAGCTCGACGGTGCGTTCCACTTGCAGGTTCGGGGGAAGTGCCCTTTTTCAGCCCAGAATTCCAGACGTACGAAAATTCCTTCCAGGGAAAAGATGCCAGGACAGAAAGCGATTGTTATTTATCTAGTGTTAACGGGGACCCATCGTTGGCACCTGAGAGCCCAAGGCTGCCACCTTTTCCCTGGGCACAAAGCTAGATGGTGCCTGCCACGTGCAGGTCAGAGAAAGACCTTTGTTCAGCCCAGGATTCCAGACGGCTGACGACTCCTCCCAGGGAAAAGGCTCCCAGGACAGAAAGCGATTGTTCCATTTCTAGTGTTAATGGGGGCCCGTCATTGGCATCTGAGAGCCAGAGGTTGCCTCCTTTTGCCTGGGTGCAAAGCACGACATTGCGTGCCACGTGCTGGTCCCAGAAAGTGCCATTTTACAGCCCAGAATTCCAGACCAATGAAGACTCCTCCCAGGGAAAAGGTGCCAGGACAGAAAGCGATTGTTTAATTTCTAGGGGTAATGGGGCCCGTCATTGGCACCTGAGAGACCAAGGCTGCCACCTTTTGCCTGGGCACAAAGCTCGACGGTGCGTGCCACTTGCGGGTCCAGGAATGTGCTGTTTCTCATCCCAGAATTCGAGGCCGATGAAGATTTCTCCCAGGAAAAAGGTGCCTGGACAAAAAGCAATTGTTCCTTTTCTAGGGTTAATGGGGCCCCAAAATTGGCACCTGAGAGCCCAAGGCTGCCACCTTTTCCCTGGGCGCAAAGCTCGACGGAGCGTTCCACGAGCCGGTCCGGGAAAGTGCCATTTTTCAGCCCAGAATTCCAGACCTATGAAGATTGCTCAGAGGGAAAAGGTACCAGGAGACAAAGCCATTGTGTATTTTGTAATGCTAATTGGGCCCCATCATTGGCACCTGAGAGCCCAAGGCTGCCACCTTTTCCCTGGGTGCAAAGCTCGACGGTGCAAACCCTGTGCAGGTCCGGGAAAGGGCCCTTTTTCAGCCCAGAATTCCAGACGGAAGTCAATTCCTCTCTGGGAAAAGGTGTCAGGTCAGAAAGCGATTGTGCCTTTTCTAGGGTTAACGGGGCCAGAAATTTGGCAGCTGATAGCCCAGGGCTGCCACATTTTCCCTGGGCGCAAAGCTCGACGGTGCGTGCCACATGCGGGTAAGGGAAAGAGCCGTTTTCAGCCCAGAATTCCAGACCAATGAAGATTCCTCCCTGGGAAAAGGTGCCAGGACAGAAAGCCATTGTTCTTTTTCTAGGGGTAATGGGGCCCCATCATTGGCACCTGAGAGCCCAAGGCTGCCACCTTTTCCCTGGGCGCAAATGTCGACGGCGCGTGCCACTTGCAAGTCCGGGAATGTGCCGTTTCTCATCCCAGAATTCCAGGCCAGCGAAGATTTCTCCCTGGGAAAAAGTGCCTGGACAGAAAGCGATTGTTCTTTTTCTAGGGGTAATGGGGCCCCATCATTGGCACCTGAGAGCCCAAGGCTGCCACCTTTTGCCTGGGCACAAAGCTCGACGGTGCGTTCCACTTGCAGGTCCGGGGAAGTGCCGTTTTTCAGTCCAGAATTCCAGACGGACGAAAATTCCTCCCAGGGAAAAAGTGCCAGGACAGAAAGCGATTGTTATTTATCTAGTCTAAACGAGGACCCATCATTGGCACCTGAGAGCCCAAGGCTGTCACCTCTTCCCTGGGCGCAAGGCTAGATGGTGCCTGCCACGTGCAGGTCAGAGAAAGTGCTTTGTTCAGCCCAGAATTCCAGACGGACCAAGACACCTCCCAGGGAAAAGGTGCCAGGTCAGAAATCGAATTGTCCTTTTCTAGGGTCAATGGTGCCCCATCATTGGCACCTCAGAGTTCAAGGCTGCCACCTTTTCCGTGGGTGCAAACATCAACGTCGCGTACCACTTTCTTGTCCGGGAAAGTGCCGTTTTTCAGCCCTCAATTCCAGACGGATGAAGACTCCTCACAGGGAAGAGGCTCCGAGGAAAGAAAGCGATTGTTCCATTTCTAGGGTTAATCGGGCTCCATCATTGGCACCTGAGAGCCCAAGGTTGCCTCCTATACCCTGGGCGCAAAGCTCGACCATGCGTGCTACGTGAGGGTCCGGGAAATTGCCGTTTCTCATTCCAGAATTCCAGACCGATGAAGATTCCTCCCTGGGAAAAGGTGTCAGGACAGAAAGCGATTGTTCCTTTTCTAGGGTTAATGGGGCTCCATCATTGACACCTGAGAGTCCAAGGCTGCAACCTTTTCCCTGAGCGCAAAGCTCGACGGTGCGTGCCACTTGCGGGTCCAGGAATGTGCTGTTTCTCATCCCAGAATTCGAGGCCGATGAAGATTTCTCCCAGGGAAAAGGTGCCTGGACAGAAAGCAATTGTGCCTTTTCTAGGGTTAGTGGGGCCCCAAAATTGACACCTGAGAGCCCAAGGCTGCCACCTTTTCCCTGGGCGCAAAGCTCGACGGAGCGTTCCACGTGCGGGTCCGGGAAAGTGCCATTTTTCAGCCCAGAATTCCAGACCTATGAAGATTCCTCAGAGGGAAAAGGTACCAGGAGACAAAGCCATTGTGTATTTTGTAATGCTAATTGGGCCCCATCATTGGCACCTGAGAGCCCAAGGCTGCCACCTTTTCCCTGGGTGCAAAGCTCGACGGTGCATACCCTGTACGGGTCCAGGAAAGGGCCGTTTTTAAGCCCAGAATTCCAGACAGAAGTCGATTCCTCTCTGGGAAAAGGTGTCAGGACAGAAAGCCATTCCGCCTTTTCTAAGGGTAATGGGGCCCCATCTTTGGCACCTGAGAGCCCAAGGCTGCCACCTTTTCCCTGGGCGCAAATGTCGACGGCGCGTGCCACTTGCAAGTCCGGGAATGTGCCGTTTCTCATCCCAGAATTCCAGGCCAGCGAAGATTTCTCCCTGGGAAAAAGTGCCAGGACAGAAAGCGATTGTTCTTTTTCTAGGGGTAATGGGGCCCCATCATTGGCACCTGAGAGCCCAGGGCTGCCACCTTTTCCCTGGGCGAAAAGCTCGACGGTGCGTGCCACATGCGGGTAAGGGAAAGAGCCGTTTTCAGCCCAGAATTCCAGAGCAATGAAGATTCCTCCCAAGGAAAATGTGCCAGGACAGAAAGCGATTGTTGTTTTTCTAGGGGTAATGGGGCCCCATCATTGGCACCTGAGAGACCAAGGCTGCCACCTTTTGCCTGGGCACAAAGCTCGACGGTGCGATCCACTTGCAGGTCCGGGGAAGTGCCATTTTTCAGCCCAGAATTCCAGACGGACCTAAATTCCTCCCAGGGAAAAGGTGCCAGGACAGAAAGGGATTGTTATTTATCTAGTCTTAACGGGGACCCATCGTTGGCACCTGAGAGCCCAAGGCTGCCACTTTTTCCCTGGGGACAAAGCTAGAGGGTGCCTGCCACGTGCAGGTCAGAGAAAGTGCTTTGTTCAGCCCACGATTCCAGACGGATGACGACTACTCCCAGGGAAAGTGCTCCCAGGACAGAAAGCGATTGTTCCATTTCTAGTGTTAATGGGGGCCCGTCATTGGAATCTGAGAGCCAGAGGTTGCCTCCTTTTCCCTGGGCGCAAAGCACGACAGTGCGTGCCACGTGCTGGTCCCAGAAAGTGCCATTTTACAGCCCAGAATTCCAGACCAATGAAGACTCCTCCCAGGGAAAAGGTGCCAGGACAGAAAGCCATTGTGTTTTTTGTAAAGCTAATGGGACCCCGTCATTGGCACCTGAGAGCCCAAGACTGCCACCTTTTCCCTGGACGCAAAGCTCAATGGTGCGTTCCACTTGCGGGTCCAGGATAGTGCCGATTCTCAGACCAGAATTCCAAACCGATGAAGATTCCTCCCTGGGAAAAGGTGCCAGGACAGAAAGCCATTGTGCCTTTTGTAGGGGTAATGGGGCACCATCACTGGCACCTGAGAGCCCAAGGCTGCCCCCTTTTCCCTGGGCGCAAAGCTCGACGGTGTGTACCTTGTGCGGGTTTGGGGCAGTGCCATTTCTGAACCCAGATTTCCAGACGGACGAAGATTCCTTCCTGGGAAAAGGTGCCAGGACAGAAAGCAAGTGTTATTTTTCTACTGTTAACGGGGCCCGATCATTGGCACCTGAGAGCCCAAGGCTGCCACCTTTTGCCTGGGCGCAAATGTCGACGGCGCGTGCCACTTGCGGGTCCGGGGAAGTGCCATTTTTCAGCCCAGAATTCCAGACGGATGAAGACACCTCCCAGGGTAAAGGTGCCGGGTCAGAAATCGAATTGTCCTTTTCTAGGGTCAATGGTGCCCCATCATTGGCACCTCAGAGTTCAAGGCTGCCACCTTTTCCGTGGGCGCAAACATCAACGGCGCGTACCACTTTCTTGTATGGAAAAGTGCAGTTTTTCAGCTCTCAATTCCAGACGGATGAAGACTCCTCACAGGGAAGAGGCTCCCAGGACAGAAAGCGATTGTTCCATTTCTAGGGTTAATCAGGCTCCATCATTGGCACCTGAGAGCCCAAGGTTGCCTCCTATACCCCGGGCGCAAAGCTCGACCATGCCTGCTAAGTGAGGGTCCGGGAAATTGCCGTTTCTCATTCCAGAATTCCAGACCGATGAAGATTCCTCCCTGGGAAAAGGTGTCAGGATAGAAAGCGATTGTTCCTTTTCTAGGGTTAATGGGGCTCCATCATTGACACCTGAGAGCCCAAGACTGCCACCTTTTCCCTGGACGCAAAGCTCGATGGTGCGTTCCACTTGCGGCTCCAGGAAAGTGCCGATTCTCAGACCAGAATTCCAAACCGATGAAGATTCCTCCCTGAAAAAAGGTGCCAGGACAGAAAGCGATTGTGCCTTTTGCAGGGGTAATGGGGCACCATCAATGGCACCTGAGAGCCCAAGACTGCCCCCTTTTCCCTGGGCGCAAAGCTCGACGGAGCATTCCATGTGCGGGTCCGGGAAAGTGCCATTTTTCAGCCCAGAATTCCAGACCTATGAAGATTCCTCAGAGGGAAAAGGTACCAGGAGACAAAGCCATTGTGTATTTTGTAATGCTAATTGGGCCCCATCATTGGCACCTGAGAGCCCAAGGCTGCCACCTTTTCCCTGGGTGCAAAGCTCGACGGTGCATACCCTGTGCGGGTACGGGAAAGGGCCCTTTTTCAGCCCAGAATTCCAGACGGAAGTTGATTCCTCTCTGGGAAAAGGTGTCAGGACAGAAATCCATTGTGCCTTTTCTAGGGGTAATGGGACCTCATCTTTGGCACCTGAGAGCCCAAGGCCGTCACCTTTTCCCTGGGCGCAAATGTCGAGGGCGCGTGCCACTTGCAAGTCCGGGAATGTGCCGTTTCTCATCCCAGAATTCCAGGCCAGCGAAGATTTCTCTCTGGGAAAAGGTGCCAGGACAGAAAGCGATTGTGCCTTTTCTAGGGTTAATGGGGCCCCAAAATTGGCAGCTGAGAGCCCAGGGCTGCCACCTTTTCCCTGGGCACAAAGCTCGACGGTGCGTTCCACTTGCAGGTCCGGGGAAGTGCCGTTTTTCAGTCCAGAATTCCAGACGGACGAAAATTCCTCCCAGGGAAAAGGTGCCAGGACAGAAAGCAATTGTTATTTTTCTAGTGTTAACGGGGACCCATCATTGGCACCTGGGAGCCCAAGGCTGCCACCTTTTCCCTGGGCGCAAAGCTAGATGGTGCCTGCCACGTGCAGGTCAGAGAAAGTGCTTTGTTCAGCCCAGGATTCCAGATGGATGACGAATCATCCCAGGGAAAAGGCTCCCAGAACAGAAAGTGATTGTTCCATTTCTAGTGTTAATGGGGGCCCGTCATTGGCATCTGAGAGCCAGAGGTTGCCTCCTTTTCCCTGGGCGCAAAGCATGACAGTGCGTGCCACGTGCTGGTCCCAGAAAGTGCCATTTTACAGCCCAGAATTCCAGACCAATGAAGACTCCTCCCAGGGAAAAGGTGCCAGGACAGAAAGCCATTGTGCTTTTTGTAAAGGTAATGGGGTCCCATCATTGGCACCTGAGAGCCCAAGACTGCCACCTTTTCCCTGGACGCAAAGCTCGATGGTGCGTTCCACTTGCGGGTCCAGGAAAGTGCCGATTCTCAGACCAGAATTCCAAACCGATGAAGACTCCTCCCTGGGAAAAGGTGCCAGGACAGAAAGCCATTGTGCCTTTTCTAGGGTTAATGGGACCTCATCTTTGGCACCTGAGAGCCCAAGGCTGCCACCTTTTCCCTGGGCTCAAATGTCGACGGCACGTGCCACTTGCAAGTCCGGGAATGTGCCGTTTCTCATCCCAGAATTCCAGGCCAGCGAAGATTTCTCCCTGGGAAAAAGTGCCAGGACAGAAAGCGATTTTGCCTTTTCTAGGGTTAATGGAGCCCCAAAATTGGCAGCTGAGAGCCCAGGGCTGCCACCTTTTCCCTGGGCGCAAAGCTCAAAGGTGCGTGCCACATGCGGGTATAGGAAAGAGCGCTTTTCAGCCCAGAATTCCAGACCAATGAAGATTCCTCCCAGGGAAATGGTGCCAGGACAGAAAGCGATTGTTCTTTTTCTAGGGGTAATGGGGCCCCATCATTGGCCACTGAGAGCCCAAGGCTGCCACCTTTTGCCTGGGCGCAAATGTCGACGGCGCGTGCCACTTGCGGGTCCGGGGAAGTGCCATTTTTCAGCCCAGAATTCCAGACGGACGAAGACACCTCCCAGGGAAAAGGTGCCAGGTCAGAAATTGAATTTTCCTTTTCTAGGGTCAATGGTGCCCCATCATTGGCACCTCAGAGTTCAAGGCTGCCACCTTTTCCGTGGGCGCAAACATCAACGGCGCGTAACACTTTCTTGTCCGGGAAAGTGCCGTTTGTCAGCCCTGAATTCCAGACGGATGAAGACTCCTCACAGGGAAGAGGCTCCCAGGACAGAAAGCGATTGTTCCATTTCTATGGCTAATCGGGCTCCATCATTGGCACCTGAGAGCCCAAGGTTGCCTCCTTTACCCTGGGCGCAAAGCTCGACCATGCGTGCTACGTGAGGGTCCGGGAAATTGCCCTTTCTCATTCCAGAATTCCAGACCGATGAAGATTCTTCCCTGGGAAAAGGTGTCAGGACAGAAAGCAATTGTTCCTTTTCTAGGGTTAATGGGGCTCCATCATTGACACCTGAGAGCCGAAGGCTGCAACCTTTTCCCAGAGCGCAAAGCTCAATGGTGCATGCCACTTGCGGGTCCAGGAATGTGCTGTTTCTCATCCCAGAATTCGAGACCTATGAAGATTTCTCCCAGGGAAAAGGTGCCAGGACAGAAAGCGCTTGTGCCTTTTCTAGGGTTAATGGGGCCCCAAAATTAGCAGCTGAGAGCCCAGGGCTGCCACCTTTTCCCTGGGCGCAAAACTCAACGGTGCGTGCCACATGCGGGTAAGGGAAAGAGCGCTTTTCAGCCCAGAA
This sequence comes from Pithys albifrons albifrons, assembly GCF_047495875.1. Taxonomy (NCBI): domain Eukaryota; kingdom Metazoa; phylum Chordata; class Aves; order Passeriformes; family Thamnophilidae; genus Pithys; species Pithys albifrons. The sequence goes on from NC_092482.1 coordinate 7,855,486, forward strand.
TTCCAGACCAATGAAGATTCCTCCCAGGGAAAAGGTGCCAGGACAGAAAGCGATTGTTATTTTTCTAGGGGTAATGGGGCCCCATCATTGGCACCTGAGAGCCCAAGGCTGCCACCTTTTGCCTGGGCACAAGGCTCGATGGCGCGTTCCACTTGCAGGTCCGGGGAAGTGCCGTTTTTCAGTCCAGAATGCCAGACGGACGAAAATTCCTCCCAGGGAAGAGGTGCCAGGACAGAAAGCAAGTGTTATTTATCTAGTGTTAACGGGGACCCATCATTGTCACCTGAGAGCCCAAGGCTCTCACCTCTTCCCTGGGCGCAAAGCTAGATGGTGCCTGCCACGTGCAGGTCAGAGAAAGTGCTTTGTTCAGCCCAGGATTCCAGACGGATGACGACTCCTCCCAGGGAAAGGGCTCCCAGGACAGAAAGCGATTGTTCCATTTCTAGTGTTAATAGGAGCCCGTCATTGGCATCCTGGAGCCAGAGGTTGCCTCCTTTTCCCTGGGCGCAAAGCACGACAGTGCGTGCCACGTGCTGGTCCCAGAAAGTGCCATTTTACAGCCCAGAATTCCAGACCAATGAAGACTCCTCCCAGGGAAAAGGTGCCAGGACAGAAAGCCATTGTGCTTTTTGTAAAGGTAATGGGGTCCCATCATTGGCACCTGAGAGCCCAAGACTGCCACCTTTTCCCTGGACGCAAAGCTAGATGGTGCGTTCCACTTGCGGGTCCAGGAAAGTGCCGATTCTCAGACCAGAATTCCAAACCGATGAAGATTCCTCCCTGGGAAAAGGTGCCAGGACAGAAAGCCATTGTGCCATTTGTAGGGGTAATGGGGCACCATCATTGGCACCTGAGAGCCCAAGGCTGCCCCCTTTTCCCTGGGCGCAAATGTCGACGGCGCGTGCCACTTGCGGGTCCGGGGAAGTGCCGTTTTTCAGCCCAGAATGACGGACGAAGACACCTCCCAGGGAAAAGGTGCCAGGTCAGAAATCGAATTTTCATTTTCTAGGGTTAATGGTGCCCCATCATTGGCACCTCAGAGTTCAAGGCTGCCACCTTTTCCGTGGGTGCAAACATCAATGGCACGTACCACTTTCTTTTCCGGGAAAGTGCCGTTTCTCATTCCAGAATTCCAGACCGATGAAGATTCCTCCCTGGGAAAAGGTGTCAGGACAGAAAGCGATTGTTCCTTTTCTAGGGTTAATGGGGCTCCATCATTGACACCTGAGAGCCCAAGGCTGCAACCTTTTCCCTGAGCGCAAAGCTCAACGGTGCGTGCCACTTGCGGGTCCAGGAATGTGCTGTTTCTCATCCCAGAATTCGAGGCCGATGAAGATTTCTCCCAGAGAAAAGGTGCCAGGACAGAAAGCAATTGTGCCTTTTCTAGGGTTAATGGGGCCCCAAAATGGACACCTGAGAGCCCAAGGCTGCCACCTTTTCCCTGGGCGCAAAGCTCGACAGAGCGTTCCACGTCCGGGTCCGGGAAAGTGCCATTTTTCAGCCCAGAATTCCAGACCTATGAAGATTCCTCAGAGGGAAAAGGTACCAGGAGACAAAGCCATTGTGTATTTTGTAATGCTAATTGGGCCCCATCATTGGCACCTGAGAGCCCAAGGCTGCCACCTTTTCCCTGGGTGCAAAGCTCGACGGTGCATACCCTGTGCGGGTCCGGGAAAGGGCAGTTTTTCAGCCCAGAATTCCAGACGGAAGTCGATTCCTCTCTGGGAAAAGGTGTCAGGACCGAAAGCCATTGTGCCTTTTCTAGGGGTAATGGGACCTCATCTTTGGCACCTGAGAGCCCAAGGCTGCCACCTTTTCCCTGGGCGCAAATGTCGACGGCGCGTGCCACTTGCAAGTCCGGGAATGTGCCGTTTCTCATCCCAGAATTCCAGGCCAGCGAGGATTTCTCCCTGGGAAAAGGTGCTCTCAGCTGCCAATGATGGGGTTAATGGGTTACCCTAACCCATTAACCCAAGATATGGAATAATCCCTTTCTGTCCTAGCAGATTTTCTTAGGGAGGAATCATCGTCCATCTGGAATTCTGGGTTTAAAAACAGCATGTGGCTTGCACCGTCCGGCTTTGCACCCATGGGAAGAGATGGCAGCCTTGGACTCTAAGGTGTCAATGATGGGGCCCCATTAACTCAAGAAATGTAAAAATCGCTTTCTGTCCTTGCACCTTTTCCCAGGGAGGAATCTTCGTCTGTCTGGAAATCTGGGCTGAAAAACCGCAATTTCCCTGACTCGCACTTGCCACGCTCCATTGAGGTTTGAGCCCAGGGAAAAGGTGCAGCTTTGGGCTCTCAGATCCCAAAGATGGGGCCGCATTAACCCTAGAAAAGGAGCAATCGCTTTCTGTCCTGGCACCTTTTCCCTGGGAGGAATCATCGTCCGTCTGGAAGTCTGGGCTGAAAAAACTGCATGTGGCACGCACCGTTGGGCTTTGAGCCCAGGGAAAAGGTGACATCCTTGGGCTGTGACGTGCCAATGAGGGGGCCGCATTTACCCTAGAACTGGAACAATCGCTTTCTATACTGGCGCATTTTCCCTGGGAGGAATCTTCGTCATTCTGGAAATCTGGACTGAAAAAAGGCACGTACCCTGACCAGCACCTGGCACACTCTGTCGAGCTTTGAGCCCAGGGAAAAGGTGTCACCCTTGGGCTCTAAGCTGCCAATGATGGGGCCCCATTACCCCTAAGAAAGGCACAATCGCTTTCTGTCCTGGCACCTTTTCCCTGGGAGGAATCATGGTCTGCCTGGAATTCCGGGCTCATAAACGGCACTTTCCCTGACCCGCACCTGGTACCCTCCGTCGTGCTTTGAGGCCAGGGAAAAGGTGGCATCCTTGGGCTCACAGGTGCCAATGATGGGACCCCATTACCCCAGGAAATGTAAAAATCCCTTTCTGTCTAAACACCTTTTCTCTGGGAGGAATCTTGGTCCATCTGGAGTTCCGGGCTGAAAAAAGGCACTTTTCCTGACCCGCACCTGGTACCCTCCGTCGTGCTTTGCGCTCAGGGAAAAGGTGGCAGTCTTGGGCTCTCAGCTGCCAAAGATGGGGCCACATTAACCCTAGAAAAGGAACAATCGCTTTCTGTACTGGCACCTTTTCCCTGGGAGGAATCATCGTCCGTCTCGATTTCTGGGCTGAAAAAACCGCATGTGGCATGCACCGCCTAGCTTTGCGCCCAGGGAATAGGTGGCAACCTTCAGCTCTCAAGTGCCAATGATGGGGCCCCATTAACACTAGAAAAGGAACAAACGCTTTCTGTCCAGGCACCTTTTCCCTGGGAGGAATCTTCATCCTTCTGGAAATCTGGACTGAAAAATTACGCTTGCCCAGAAGCGCTCCTGGCACAATCCGTCGAGCTTTGAGGCCAGGGAAAAGGTGGCAGCTTTTGGCTCACAAGTGCCAGCGATGGGGCCCCTTAAACTTGGAAATGGAACAATTGCTTTCTGTCTTGGAACTTTATCCCAGGGTAGAATTTTAAACCGCTTGGAATTCTGGGCTGATAAACGGCACTTTCCCTGACCCGCACCTTGTATGCTCCGTGAAGCTTTCAGCCCAGGGAAAAGGAGGCAGCCTTGGGCTCTCAGTTGCCAAAAGTGGGGCCGCATTAACACTAGAAAAGGAAGAATCGCTTTCTGTCCTGGCACATTTTCCCTGGCAGGAATGTTCATCCGTCTGAAAATCTGGGCTGAAAAACCTGCAAATGCCACTCACCGTCGGGCTTTGCGACCAGGGAAAAGGTGACAGCCTTGGGCTGTCAGGTGCCAATGAGAGGGCCGCGTTTACCCTAGAATTGGAACAATCACTTTCTGTCCTGGCACTTTTTCCCTGGGAGGAATCTTGGTCCGTCTGGAATTCTGGGCTGAAAACCGGCACTTTCCCAGACCCGCACCTCGACCGCACTGTCGAGCTTTGAGCCCACGAAAAAGGTGGCAGCCTTGGGCTGTCAGGTGCCTAAGATGGGTCCGCATTAACCCTAGAAAAATAACAATCTCTTTCTGTCCTGGCACGATTTCCCAGGAAGGAATCTTCATCCGTCTGGAATTCTGGGCTGAAAAACCCGCATGCAACATGGACCTTTGGGGTGTGCGCCCAGGGAAAAGGTGGCAGCCTTGGGCTCTCAGGTGTCAATGATGGGGCCCCATTAACCCTAGAAAAGGAGCAATCGCTTTCTGTCCTGGCACCTTTTCTAAAGGAGGAATCTTCATCCGTCTGGAATTCTGGTCTGAAAAACAGCACTTTCCCGGGCCCACACTTGGCACCCTCCGTCGTGCTTTGAGGCCAGGGAAAAGATGGCAGCCTTGCGCTCTCAGGTGCCAATGATGGGACCGCATTACCCCTAGAAGAGGCACAATCGCTTTCTCTGCTAGCACATTTTCCCAGGGAGGAATCTTCGTCCGTCTGGAATTCTGGGCTGAGAAACGGCACTTTCCCGGACCCGCACTTGGCACCCTCCGTCGAGCTTTGAGCCCAGGGAAAAGGTGGCAGCCTTGGGCTCTCAGATCCCAAAGATGGGGCCGCATTAACCCTAGAAAAGGAGCAATCGCTTTCTGTCCTGGCACCTTATCCCTGGGAGGAATCATCGTCCATCTGGAATTCTGGGCTGAAAAACCCGCATGTGGCACGCACCGTCAGGCTTTGAGCCCAGGGAAAAGGTGACAGCCTTGGGCTGTGAGGTGCCAATGAGGGGGCCGCATTTACCCTAGAACTGGAACAATCGCTTTCTATCCTGACACATTTTCCCTGTGACGAATCTTCGTCATTCTGGAAATCTGGGCTGAAAAAAGGGGTACCCTGACCAGCACCTGGCACACTCTGTCGAGATTTGAGCCCAGGGAAAAGGTGGCAGGCTTGGGCTCTCAGGTGTCAATGATGGGGCACCATTACCTCTAAGAAAGGCACAATAGCTTTCTGTCCTGGCACCTTTTCCCTGGGAGGAATCATGGTCTGCCTGGAATTCTGGGCTGAAACACGGCACTTTTCCTCACCCGCACTTGGCACGCTCCGTCGAGCTTTGAGCCCAGGGAAAAGGTGGCAGCCTTAGGCTCTGAGGTGGCAATGATGGGGCCCCATTAGTCCTAGAAAAGGCACAATCCCTTTCTGTCCTAGCACCTTTTCCCTGGGAGGAATCTTGGGCCCTCTGCAATTCTGGGCTGAAAACTGGAACTTTCCCAGGCCCGCACCTCGCCCGCACTGTCGAGCTTTGAGCCCAGGGAAAAGGTGGCAGCCTTGGGCTCTCAGGTGCCTAAGATGGGTCCACATTAACCCTAGAAAAGGAAGAATCGCTTTCTGTCCTGGCACGATTTCCAAGGGAGGAATGTTCATTTTTCTGGATTGAAAAACCCGCATGTGTCAGGGAACGTTGGGGTGCTCACCGAGGGAAAAGGTGGCAGCATTGGCTCTCAAGTGCCAATGATGGGGCCCCATAAACCCTAGAAAAGGAACAATCACTTTCTGTCCTGGCACTTTTTTCCCTAGCAGTAATCCTCGTCCATCTGGAATTCTGGGGTGAGAAACGGCACTTTCCCGGACCCCACCTGGCACACTCCTTTGAGCTTTGAGCCCAGGGAAAAGGTGACAGCCTTGGGCTGTCATGTGGCAATGAGAGGGCCGCATTTACCCTAGAACTGGAACAATCGCTTTCTGTCCTGGAACATTTTCCATATGAGGAATCTTCGTCATTCTGGAAATCTGGGTTGAAAAACAGCATGTACCCTTACCCGCCGCTGGCACACTCCATCGAGCGTTGAGCCCAGGGAAAAGGTGGCAGCCTTGGGTTATCAGGTGGCAATGATGGGGCCCCATTACCCCTAGGAAACGCATAATCGCTTTCTGTCCTGGCACATTTTCTCTGGGAGGAATCTTTGTCTGTCTGGAATTCTGGGCTGAAAAACGGCACTATCCAGACCCGTACTTGGCACGCTCCGTCGAGCTTTGAGCCCAGGGAAAAGGTGGCAGCCTTGGGCTCTCAGGAGTCAATGATGGGGCCGTATTAACCCAAGAAATGGAACAATCCCTTTCTGTCCTGACGCCTTTTCCCAGGGAGGAATCATCGTCTGTCTGGAATTCTGGGCTTAAAAAAGAGCATGTGGCACGCACCGTCCGGCTTTACGCCCAGGGAAAAAATGGGGGCCTTGGACTCTCAGGTGCCAATGATGGGGCCCCATTAACCCAAGAAATGTAAAAATCGCTTTCTGTCCTTGCACCTTTTCCATGGGAGTAATCTTCATCCGTCTGGAAATCTCGGCTGAAAAACAGCACTTTCCTGGACTCGCAGTTGGCACGCTCCATTGAGCTTTGAGCCCAGGCAAAAGGTGGCAGCCTTGGGCTCTCAGGTGCCAATGATGGGGCCCCATTATTATTAGAAAACGCACAAACGCTTTCTCTCCTAGCACCTTTTCCCTGGGAGGAATCTTCATCTGTCTGGAATTCTGGGATGAAAATCGGAACTTTCCTGGACCCGCACAAATGCGGCCCCATTGAGCTTTGCGACCATAGAATAGGTGGCAGCCTTGGGCTCTCAGGTGCCAATGATGCGGCCCCATTACCTTTACAAAATACACAATGGCTTTGTGTCCTGTCACCTTTTACCTCTGAATAATCTTCATCGGTCTGGAATTCTGGGCTGAAAAAATGGCACTATCCCTGACCCGCACAATTATGCACCGTCGAGTATTGCAACCTGGGTAAAGGTGGCGACTTTGGGCTCTCACGTGACAATGATGGAGCCCCATTACACCTAGAACTGGAACAATCGCTTTCTGTCCTGGCACCTTTTCCCTGAGAGGAATCTTACTCGGTCTGTAATTCTGGGCTGAAAAATGGCACTTTCCCAGACCCGCACGTAGCACGCTCCGTCGAGCTTTGCGACCAGGATAAAGGTGGCAGCCTTGGGGTCTCAGGTGCCAATGATGGGGCACCAATAACCCTAGAAAAGGCACAACCGTTTCCTGTCCTGACATCTTTTCCCAGTGAGAAATCTTCATCCGTCTGGAAATCTGGGCTGAAAAAATGGCACTATCCCTGACCCGCACAACTATGCACCTGAAGTAGAGAAAAGCCAGAACTTAGGGGATTTTACAAAGAGCACCCAACTTTCATGGGAGTTTCCAAGAGATAAGGTTTAACCTTCAGTGGAGTCATAATTAACGATCCAATTAGCGTAGACCTGTGCTTAGCTAAACAACAAATTGACAGGTTAATCCCAAGAAAAGAAACCAGAACACCATAGTTGGCAAAACCCACTGCAAGATCATACAGAGTTCATGAGGATGAGGAGCAAGAATGCGACCACCACCTGATGAAGTAACAGGATCTCCCCTCATAATATTCCTCAAAATGGACAGCTCCGCCCCAACTCCGCCTGCTATGAATATTATATTGCAATATTATAATTATGCATGAATATGTATGTAAGAATACTGTAATCCCTCACCAAAATGTATAAATACTGTAGCTTCTCACTGTAGATTTTGAAGCTCTTTGTCCGACGCTAGTCGGGGGCTTCCCAACGTTGTTTTAATAAATACCTTGCTGTTTATGGACTAAAACTCTGTCTCTAAACAGTTTGTTCTGCCTTTTTGGGCATCATATTCTGGCGACTCTGGTGGGACAGTCCTGCTCCATCGGTGCTGAAACCCGAGGGGCTGGGGACACTGTAGGGCGCCCCCACGACCGAGTTTGCTGTCGGACAGTCTCCCTGACCCCTGGTCTCATACACCGGTGGACAAGGACCTCTCGAAGGATCAAAAGGTATTTATAACCGTATTTGAATGAAGGAATAAAGGTGCACTATAAAACTGAATCGAACAGGGCGAGGAGGACGCTCCCAGGTCTGAGGTTAGAGTCCCCAGAGCCTGAGTCCTGAAAGGGGTTAGAGTCCCCGATTTTAAGAGGTTTTTTTTAGGGGTTGGAGTCCCCTCAAGAACATGGATTTGAATCTCACGAAGGCAGAATAGCGTATGAACTTATTACTATATGTGATGCTGCTATGTATGTGGAGTGTGATGCTAATAATTGTGTTGTTTTAGCTATTTGAATTATATGTGAAGTTGGTATGTATGTTGAGTGGGGTGCTAATAATTGTGTTGTTTTAGCCTTTTGAACTACAAAAAAAAAAAAAAAAAAAAAAAAAAAAGAGAGAGAGAAGGAGATTGCTGTTGACTAATTCCTGTAAGCTATTAGATTTCAAGAGTTCTGTATGGGAAAAGGTACTGAAAGGCTGTCTGTAGAAGGGCTTTGTTCCTCTGAGCCTCTGATAAAGATTTGTCCAAATTGTGAATGTTCGCTGTTTATGATTGCTAGATGTAATGTTTGCAGTGGCTTAACTTTTGATGAAGATCGTTTGCCAGGGGTGTCATATATAAGGTGTGACCATTGTTTCTCAGAGCAAGCTCTGCATATGGTTAAATGCGTGGAATATTTCTGTAAGAGAACTCGAGGCTTAGTCTTTCTCCACATGCTTTCAGACCTGTTGTAATAATAGAATCAAGCCGCACCAGGGACCACCTGAAAATCCTGCGGTCTACAGCGACATCTTGTGGCCTCCCCTGGTAACATCATTATTTTGATCCAATATTAAGGGGGGCGGTTCAGAGGGGAATGCAAGAGTGTGAAAGAGAGTGAATGAGACGCAGTCTGACTGCGAAGCGAGTGAGGAGTTCCGATCTACGTTTCCGCGTCCTTCGCGAGAAGGCCGGCTAGAGACGAACGAAGCGATTGACAATCTAGTGGTCAGAGGGGAGTGCAAGAGTGTGAAAGAGAGTGAATGAGACGCAGTCTGACTGCGAAGCGAGTGAGGAGTTCCGATCTACGTTTCCGCGTCCTTCGCGAGAAGGCCGGCTAGAGACGAACGAAGCGATTGACAATCTAGTGGGAGTAAATATTGACAATGGGCAGTCAACCGAGTAAGGAAGGTAAAGAAATAAATTTAAAAACCCCCCTTGGGTGTATTCTGAAACACTGGAAAGAGTTTGGAGGGGTTCCGGGTGGAAACATGAGTAAAAAGAAGCTCTTAAAGTATTGTCAAGACTGGTGGCCATTATATACCTTAGACGAGGGAGAAAAGTGGCCCCCTGAGGGGAGCTTGAATTATAATACAATGCTGCAGCTCCTTCTGTTCCTCCGCAGATTGGAAAAGTGGGATGAGGTTATATATTGTGAAATGTTTTTTTCATTGAGAGACAAACCAGAGTGGCAGAGAGATTGTGGGGTAAATATCCCACCCCAAGACCCTTTTGTGTTAGCACTAGAAAAAGATCAGAAAAATTCTAAAGCAAAAAAGCGTTGTTGTGATGCCTGCAGTATTGGAAAACAATGTCTTAAATATAGAAAGAGACGAGATAGTGATAGTGAAAAGGAAAGCCTTATGGACATAACAGACTTGATACAGAGATTTCAAATATTTGAGGCTGCCACAAAAACAAAAACAATCAAAGGTGCTCCTGTGACGCCAGGAACGGTGGAAAAACAGGATAGCGAGGAGGATACTTCGAGCGACACAACACAAGGAAAAAGCAGAATAGAAACCGCCAACGCTGCAGAAACTGGGACATTACCGAAAACCCCAGACACAAGAAGACTGAAAGGCAAAACAGACACTGAAAGTAGCAGTGACAGCGATGAATCAGAAGGTGCCAGCCATTCCTATCAAACCAGGTCGGCGAAGCAAAAAGGCAGCAAAGGGAAAACAGGAAAGAAAGCAGATAGTCGTTTAATTGCTCCCCTTAGACAAGTAATAAATCTCAAAGGAGAACAAGGAAGAATAAAGGTCCCCTTTTCATCAGGGGAGTTGGATAGATGGAAGGAGGCAGTGAAGAGTTTCAGGGAAGAACCAGAAAGTATAGCACAGAGATTTGAATTAATAGCTAGGAACCAAGACATTGACTGGGAGGATACGGACTTGTTATTGAATGCATTTACTCCTACTGAGAAGGAGTTGGTGCTAAATGCGGCTAGGACGCACGCGAGGTCCTTACGGGGAGATTTAAGGGATATTTTCCCTAGAGAAAACCCGAGATGGGACGTGAACCGACCAGAAGACTATGCAATGTTGAAGCAATATCGAGAAATAATTGCCGAGGGGTTAAGGAATGCGATTCCTAAGGCAATAAATTGGGCTGCCCTATATCAAATCAGACAGGATACAGGGGAATCACCTACCGACTACTTAGATAGACTCAGAAAGGCAATGAGACAATATACTCCCTTGGATCCCGCTTCGGAAATAGGCATTGCACAACTGGTCGGGCTGTTTATAGGGCAAAGTAATCCAGACATAAGAAGAAAGTTACAAAGATTAGGTCACCCAGACGACAAAAATCTGGAAAAATTGATGACGGAAGCCTGGAGAGTATATAACAATAGAGAAGAAAAGAAACTAGCAGGGAAGCCACCACGTTTGGTAGCTATGACCCAGGGATTCCCTGAAACATATGGTCAGTACCCTGTGGGGACCGGGGGCAGGGTCCCTGGATCTAATACAGGAGGAAGGGGTCGTGGTAACTTCATGCGAGGAAGGGGAGGTGCACACGTATCGCAGAGAATAGGACCAAATCAGTGTTCCCACTGCCTGCAAATAGGTCACTGGAAGCGGGACTGTCCCCTCCTGGCAATAAAAAGTGCTAACTCTGCCACCACTATTGCACATCAAAGCAATCAATGAGGAGGACCGGTGGGTTGTTCCCTAGCGGACCCACTGGTTAAAATAACGCTGGGGGAGGGTAATGAAGAACTAGATTTTTTAGTCGACACTGGAGCAACATTCTCGGTTTTAAATCAAAAATTGGTACCACAAAGTGATGAATCTGTAAGAGTCATAGGTGCAACAGGCCAACCAGAAAAGGCATTTTTCCTAAAACCCTTAAAGTATGAAATTGGGAAACAGATGGGAATACACCAATTCTTGTATTTACCTAATTCTCCTAAGCCTTTATTAGGGAGAGATTTGCTGGAGAACTTGGGAGCGGTCATTAAATTTAGTAAGGGAGAACTGGAATTTTTGGTTAATGAAGACAGATGGATAGCTGCTCTAAGCTTAGCTATGAGCAGCGTTGAGCCAGTGCGAAACAATGAAAATAACAAGCGAATCATGGACGAAGTGTATCCCTTGGCCTGGGCAACGGACACACCTGGGAGGTCGAAACAAGCAATACCAATAAAGGTTGAATTAATACAAGGGGCAAAGCCGGTAAATAAAAAACAATACCCACTAAGGCTGGAAGACAGAGAGGGAGTAACACCCATAATAAAGAAGTTTTTAGAATTAGGATTGTTAATAGAATGTGAGTCTGAATTTAATACACCCATCCTGCCAGTAAAGAAACCAAACGGAACATATAGATTGGTACAGGACTTAAGAGCTGTAAATGAAATTACAAAAACTATACATCCGGTAGTGGCCAATCCATATACCCTTTTAACCAAATTGAAAGATAACTTAATCTGGTTTACAGTGTTGGATTTAAAGATGCATTCTTTTGCCTTCCCTTAGCGTCAGAAAGTCAGAAGATTTTTGCTTTTGAATGGGAATCCATTGGGGGGAGAAAAACTCAATTAACATGGACGGTGTTGCCCCAGGGTTACAAGAATAGTCCCACAATTTTTGGGAACCAATTGGCTAAAGAGCTAGAGCAATGGGAACGGCCGCCAGGAGATGGCGCTCTTCTACAGTATGTCGATGATCTGATCCTGGGAAATGAGAAAGAAGAAGATTGTGTTCAATGGACCATTTCGCTTTTAAATTTCTTGGGCTTAAACGGATACCGAGTCTCCCAACAAAAGGCCCAGTTAGTACAAAAACAAGTCGTGTACTTGGGATATGAAATCTCAAAGGGACAGAGATCTCTAGGAACAACAAGGAAAGAAGCTATATGCCAGATGCCTAAGCCCCAAACACCTAGAGACTTACGAGCCTTTTTAGGGATGACAGGATGGTGCCGTTTATGGATATACCAGTACGGGATACTGGCAAAGCCACTATATGACTTACTCAAGGACACCAAAAGGACTGTCGAGTGGACTCCTGAGGCTGAGGCAGCATTCAAAAGATTAAAACAAGAACTTATGAGGGCCCCGGCACTGGGTTTGCCAGATGTGACGAAGCCTTTTTGGTTGTACTCTCATGAACGCCAGGGAATGGCAATGGGGGTGTTGGCCCAACAGCTGGGACCATGTAAAAGGGCTGTGGCATACTTCTCGAAGCAACTGGATGAGGTGAGCAAAGGATGGCCTACATGTCTAAGGGCAGTTGCTGCCGTAATTCTGAACATTGAAGAGGCCAGGAAACTCACATTGGGACAAAAGATGACAGTGTTAGTATCTCATACTGTATCGACAGTATTGGAACAGAAGGGTGGCCATTGGCTGTCACCCTCGAGATTCCTGAAGTACCAGGCAATACTGGTTGAATCTGATGACATAGTAATTCAGGTCACTAACGTTGTCAATCCAGCTTCATTTTTAGAAGGAAGGACACCAGAGGAACCACTTGAGCATAACTGCATGGAAACTATTGAAGCAGTGTACTCCAGCCGTCCTGACCTCAAAGAGATACCAATCCCGGAAGCAGAGAACTGGTTCTCAGACGGCAGCAGCTTTGTGAAACAAGGCGTGAGGATGGCTGGGTATGCGGTAACCACTACGGAACAGGTGATTGAATCAAATCCTTTACCTGTGGGGACCTCTGCACAAAAGGCAGAGTTGATAGCCCTCACCCGGGCTCTTGAATTGGCAGACGGACTATGTATAAATGTGTGGACGGACTCTAAATATGCCTTCTCCGTAGTGCATGCTCATGGAGCGATTTGGAAGGAACGGGGATTATTAACCACCCAGGGGAAGGTTGTAAAACATGCAGAAGAAATCCTACGACTACTGGAAGCCGTCCAGCTCCCGGACCAAGTGGCCGTAATGCATTGTAAAGGACACCTGAAAGGTAACACCGTCCCAGAAATAGGTAATAGGAAAGCTGACGCAGAAGCCAAGTTAGCTGCAATAAAGGGTCAAGGACTACTAGTAACTGCATTAGTACCTGGAGAGTTGGATACTAACTTCCAACCGGAATATCGAGAAACAGATCATAAGTGGATACAGAGAAATAAGGGCAAGCTACTGGATAGTGGATGGGGCCAAATGGAAACAGGGCAGTTAATATTGCCAGGAAATATAATGTGGCAATTCGTAAAGACAGAACATGAGAAAACTCACTGGGGTTTAGATCCCCTCTATCAGTATCTTAAAAGTAGAATAGCAGGACCTAAACTATATACTACCATAAAACAAGTGACCTCCCGGTGTGAGCGCTGTCTGAAAAACAATCCGAACACTGGAACAAAAGTACACTTGGGAGCAATTAACAAAGGGAAATTCCCAGGGGAAATGTGGCAAATTGATTTCTCCGAACTCCCAAGGAAAGGGGGATATCGATATATGTTAGTTTTAACTGACACATTTTCTGGGTGGCCTGAAGCCTTTCCATGTAAGACATGTAAAGAAAAAGAAGTGATTAAAGTATTACTGAATGAAATTATACCAAGGTTTGGGATACCTAAAAATATTTCATCGGACCGGGGAACGCATTTTTGTGCAAAGATTGTTCAGGCAATCAGCAAGGCACTACAAATCAAGTGGCAATTGCATACACCCTATAGGCCCCAAGCCAGTGGGCAAGTAGAAAAAATGAATCATCTTCTTAAACAACAAATTGCTAAGATATGTCAGGAGACCAACCTGCAATGGTACCAAGCCTTGCCTATTGCCTTGATTCGATTAAGGGTCAAGCCCAGATCAAAAGAAAAGCTGAGCCCGTTTGAAATCCTGTATGGGCGACCCTATGCAATGCAAATTGTGAACAGTGAAGCTATAGATCATATAGGCAACCAGTATGTATATGATTACATTACTGCGATAGGGAAACAGTTTGACAAAAATGCCACTATAGTAATAGGACAACAGCCTAGACAACCCGATAACAAGTTGCACCCCTTTAACTCTGGTGACTGGGTATATGTTCAGAATCTTTTAGGAGAACCCCTACAAGAGAGGTGGGAGGGACCGTTCCAGGTATTGCTGACCACCTTCACGGCAGTCCGAATAAAGGAACGACCTACCTGGATCCACTACTCACGGGTTAAGAAAGCCCCGGAACCTGAACAAGAAAACTCCCCCTCAGAAAATGGATGAACGTAATCTCACTAAAATACAGAGGCGGCGCTGGACAAGAGCCCTGTTACCAATAGTTAAAGAGGTTAAGCCAAACGTAAAAGCATGGGGAGTAATATCCCTGGCTCAAGAATTAGCCCACACGGGAGGAAGGAATTGGTCGAAATCATCACAGATCAGAAAAAGAATATCAAAAGGACCAAGATATTTTTGTGGATGTGGGAAGGATGGGTCCCACTACCGTTGGTACAAAGTGTTGTGTGGTGGGTGTCAGAAAATTTGGTGGGTACATCAAAATTATTACAGACACTACGGTACTTGTATGAGTTGCGACCGTAAATTTAATCAGGATATCACAGACCGCTATAGAGATCTGTTAGAACAACATTGGTCACCACAAGATGTAGAAAATCTACACATAATATCAACATTAGTAGTAGAAAACAGGGATCATTGGTATTTAATGAATCTGGAACATTGGACTAGGAATGCAGTGCGGAGAATCCTTTGTGAGGATAAAACCTGGGCAATAGCTGAGTATTGTGGGGCAGGAATCGGGGCTCACTATTTGCAAAATTATGACGAGGAATCCTGGGAAAGAATAACGGGAATGTCTGTTTCAGGAGTAACTGTTTCTGCCCCCTCAACTCCCTGTAGCCTGGACCAGGAATTTCAAGGAATGACTCTCCACTAAAGGAAGAAGGATCCCTAACGACAATAATTGACAATGGATTTAACCATGCTCCTCATAATGATTTCGGGACACTGGATAAGTATAATTTTATCGTTTGAGTTGCAATGGCCTTGGTCTACTGCACGAATGAGGAAGGCGCTTATGTGGTCCGAAGCGGATGATCCACAGTCTAGCCCAGAAGTCGACCAGTATTTAGTTATCTATGTCTTGCACAACAACCAACCATATATGCCATATGATTGGCAATACACAGAGAGTCAAGGAAAACTAACGAGTATAACTGGGAAAAGAGGGGAAGAGATTCAGATAGGATGTAAACCTGCCAATTTGGTGAGTCAGGATAAGGGACAGGTTAGACTAACCATAACCCCGAAGAAAGGCTCAATCCTTACATTCAGTAAAGAGATACAACATCCAGTATGGGTAAAAAGAGAAGGATCAGTTAGCTGCTTATGGGACACAGTAGGAAGCAGTGGAGAGGAGAAATGTGAACTAAAAATGATTTTAACTCAGTTTGTCACAGTAACTTGCATATGGTTAAATAGAGATCGAGCGGTATCGGACCAGTTTATGATCCATGTCGCAGAAGACACCCCTATTACTACTAAAACCCCCACAACTTCAGTACTTCTCAGCCCAATTTGTAGAAGAATACATAATCTGACTTTTATTGGTCCACAGGTAATAAGCCACTCAAATGGGCAGAAATTGTTATTAGATCCCGCATACTCACTATAAAGAATTAAAGTTAATGTCCAGGTAGATGTTTCGCAATTACGAGGGGAATGCCAGCCCTTTATTCAGCAGAGCCTCACAGGCTGGAATGCATGGCTGGCAGCTAGATCCTATCCCCAGCGAGTCCGTAGAGATGTAACTGGATGGTTAGGGACGGGATTAGGAGTATTGAACACGATCGACCAGGAGGTATTAGTAAATAAGTTAAGCTCAGTTACTTCAGATCTGGGGAGACTTAGGGTTCCCATAAGCTCATCTATGTTGGCCCTGGCCGAAACACAATCGGTAGCAGTCAAACTGCTAACCCTATTAGCTAACCACACGGCTGAGGATTTCCTTAAGATTGCAGAATATGCTGGGGATGTTAGCAGGACGGTTGCACTCGCTCTCCAATGCATCCAAACACAGCAGTGGGTACAGTCTGTAACAGCTGGAATTATAAGGGAAGGAGTCTCAGGAATTTTGCCTCAAGAAATAAGAGAACTAATAGCTAAAAACAATTCCACTACCCAGTTTGAAAGGGATCATCAAGCCTGGTGGCACCTGGTAAATTTTACCTACAATCCCCAACATGAACAAATCGAGGCATATGTACTCACGATCAGTGCCGCCAGGGAACGAACTGTTTTTCCTGTCCTGACTCTGGGGACAATGCACCAAAACGTTTTAGTTCGACCAATTGATCATAACGTCTGGGCCAGTTTTGATTACATTAAGGGGAAATGGATAACAGTCAGCTTAGAAACGTGCATCTCCAAAGGACACTTAGGTTATGTCTGTGAAAATACTATTGTAGAAGGAGAAGACCTGTGCTTAGACACTGAAAATAGCGTATGTACCTTTGAAATGTTACCCCACAATCAAACCAAATCGCAGGTATACTATATCGGCAATGGATGTGCATGCCTTAGGACTCTCTGTACTGAACTCACAATTGACCATTGCCATGAAACAACTAATGGTACTAACTTTTGTGTATGTAATTTTACTCGCATTATAGGTTGTGATTTTGACTGCACTGCTCCGATAACTACTAAACAGCTGATAGAAGTAAATTATAGCCTGTATCATAATATACCACACCTGCAAATAGGTATGGATACTGAACTTCTTAAGAAAATGCTTAGACACCCAGACATAGAAAGATTAGTGCAAGAAGTAAACAGAAGTACACAACGCACCTTATGGCAAGTAGAACACGATACAGCAAAGATAAAAACTATCCTGACAAAGGTAGAGCGAGAGGGAGAACAGCATTGGTGGGATATCCTAACAGGACGTTCCCCTACTGCAACACAGGTATTCAATTCTCTAGTGCATCCAATGATAGCTATAGCCGTAAGTACCGTCCTGCTAACACTCCTGAATGTATACTTGTGGTACAAGATTAGCACCATAATTAAGAGAACCCAAACTTTATGGATTATGGTGAAAACAGCACAAAATTCTTTTGGGCTTGGCGGAAGAATCCGCAAGCCATAAGAAAAGGGGGGGAATGAAGTAGAGAAAAGCCAGAACTTAGGGGATTTTACAAAGAGCACCCAACTTTCATGGGAGTTTCCAAGAGATAAGGTTTAACCTTCAGTGGAGTCATAATTAACGATCCAATTAGCGTAGACCTGTGCTTAGCTAAACAACAAATTGACAGGTTAATCCCAAGAAAAGAAACCAGAACACCATAGTTGGCAAAACCCACTGCAAGATCATACAGAGTTCATGAGGATGAGGAGCAAGAATGCGACCACCACCTGATGAAGTAACAGGATCTCCCCTCATAATATTCCTCAAAATGGACAGCTCCGCCCCAACTCCGCCTGCTATGAATATTATATTGCAATATTATAATTATGCATGAATATGTATGTAAGAATACTGTAATCCCTCACCAAAATGTATAAATACTGTAGCTTCTCACTGTAGATTTTGAAGCTCTTTGTCCGACGCTAGTCGGGGGCTTCCCAACGTTGTTTTAATAAATACCTTGCTGTTTATGGACTAAAACTCTGTCTCTAAACAGTTTGTTCTGCCTTTTTGGGCATCACACCGTCGAGTATTGTGACCTGGGTAAAGGTGGCAGCTTTGGGCTCACACGTGCCAATGATGGGGCACCATTACCCCTAGAAATGGAACAATCGCTTTCTGTCCTGGCACCTTTTCCCTGGGAGGAATCTTCATCGGTCTGGAATTCTGGGCTGAAAAATGGCACTTTCCCAGACCCGCACGTAGCACGCTCCGTCGAGCTTTGCGACCAGGGTAAAGTTGGCAGCCTTGGGATCTCAGGTGCCAATGATGGGGCCCCATTACCTTTACAGAATGCTCAATGGCTTTGTGTCCTGGCAACTTTTCCCTGGGAGGAATCTTCATTGGTCTGGAAATCTGGACTGAAAAATGGCACTTTCCCAGACCCTCACGTAGCATGCACCGTCGAGCGTCACGCCAAGGGTAAAGGAGGCTGCCTTGGGCTCTCAGGTGCCAATGATGGAGCCCGATTAACCCTAGAAATGGAACAATCGCTTTCTGTCCTGGGAGCCTCTTCCCTGTGAGGAGTCTTCATCCGTCTGGAATTCAGAGCTGAAAAACGGCACTTTCCCAGACAAGAAAGTGGTACGCGGCGTTGATGTTTCCGCCCACGGAAAAGGTGGCAGCCTTGAACTCTCAGGTGCCAATGATGGGGCACCATTGACCCTAGAAAAAGACAATTCAATTTGTGACCTTGCACCTTTTCCCTGGGAGGTATCTTCGTCCGTCTGGAATTCTGGGTTCAAAAATGGCACTCCCCGAAACCCGCACAAGGTACACACCGTCGAGCTTTGCGCCCAGGGAAAAAGGGGCAGGCTTGGGCTCTCAGGTGCCAATGATGGGGCCCCATTAACCGCAGAAAAAGGAGAAATCTATTCGTGTCCTGCCACCTTTTCCCAGGGAGGAATCTTCATGGGTCTGGAAGTCTGAAATGAGAAACGGCAATTTCCCGAACCCTCACGTAGGACGCACCGTTGAGCTTTGAACCCAGGTTAAAGGAGGCAAACTTGGGCTCTCAGGTGCCAATGATGGGGACCCATTAACCCTAGAAATGGAACAATCGGTTTCTGTCCTGGCACCTTTTCCCTAGGAGGAATCTTCATCCGTCTAGAATTCTAGGCAAAAAAATGGCTCTTTCCCAGACAAGAAAGTGGCACGCACCCTTGACATTTGCGCCCAGGCTAAACGTGGCAGCCTTGGGCTCTCATGTGCCAAGGATGGGGCCCCGTTAACACTAGAAAAATAACACTTGCTTTCTGTTCTGGCACCTTTTCCCAGGGAGGAATCTTCGTCCGTGTGGAATTCTGGGTTCAAAAATGGCACTGCCCCAAACCCGCACAAGGTACATACCGTCGAGCTTTGCTCCCAGGGACAAGGGGGCAGCCTTGGGTGCTCAGGTTCCAATGATGGGGAACCATTACCTTTACTAAAAGCACAATGGCTTTCTGTCCTGGCACCTTTTCCCTGGGAGGAGTTTTCATCGGTTTGGAATTCTGGGCTGAGAATCGGCACTTTCCTGGACCCGCAAGTGGAACGCACCATCGAGCTTTGCGTCCAGGGAAAAGGTGGCAGTCTTGGGCTCTCAGGTGCCAATGATTGGGCACCATTACCTTTACTAAAAGCACAATGGCTTTCTGTCCTGGCACCTTTTCCCTGGGAGGAGTCTTCATTTGTCTGGAATTCTGGGCCGTAAAGTGGCACTATCTGGGACCTGCACGTGGCACGCACTGTCGAGCTTTGCGCCCAGGGAAAAGGAGACAGCCTTGGGCTCTCAGGTGCCAATGATGGGGCCCCATTACCCCTAGAAAAAGAACAATCGCTTTCTCTCCTGGCACCTTTTTCCTGGGAGGAATCTTCATCGGTCTCGAATTCTGTGCTGAAAACGTCTCTTTCCCTTACCTGCATGTGGCACGCACCGTCGACATTTGCGCCCAGGGAAAAGGTGGCAGCCTTGGGCTCTCAGGTGTCAATTTTGGGGCCCCATTAACCCTAGAAAAGGCACAATCGCTTTCTGTCCTGGCACCTTTTCCCAGGGAAAAGTCTTCATTGGCCCCGAATTCTGGGATTAGAAACAGCACATTCATTGACCCGCAAGTGGCATGCACTGTCGAGCTTTGCGTCCAGGGAAAAGGTTGCAGCCTTGGGCTCTCAAGTGCCAATGATGGGTCCCCATTACTCCTAGAAAAGGAGAAATCGATTCCTGTCCTGGCACCTTTTCCCAGGGAGGAATCTTCATCGGTCTGGAATTCTGGAATGAGAAAGGGCAATTTCCCGGACCCTCACGTAGCACGCATGGTTGAGCTTTGCGCCCAGGGTATAGGAGGCAACCTTGGGCTCTCAGGTGCCAATGATGTAGCCCGATTAACCCTAGAAATGGAACAATCGCTTTCTGTCCTGGGAGCCTCTTCCCTGTGAGGAGTCTTCATCCGTCTGGAATTCAGGACTGAAAAACGGCACTTTCCTGGACAGGAAAGTGGTACGCACCGTTGATGTTTGCGCCCACGGAAAAGGTGGCAGCCTTGAACTCTCAGGTGCCAATGATGGGGCACCATTGACCCTAGAAAAGGACAATTCGATTTCTGACCTGGCACCTTTACCCTGGGAGGAGTCTTCATTGGTCTGGAATTCTGGGTTCAAAAATGGCACTGCCCCAAAACCTCACAAGGTCGAGCTTTGCTCCCAGGCAAAAGGGGGCAGGCTTGGGCTCTCAGGTGCCAATGATGGGGCCCCATTAACCCTAGAAAAAGGAGAAATCCATTCGTGTCCTGGCACCTTTTCCCAGGGAGGAATCTTCATCGGTCTGGAATTCTGGAAGGAGAAACGGCAATTGCCCGGACCCTCACGTTGCACGCATGGTCGAGCTTTGTGCCCAGGGTATAGGAGGCAACCTTGGACTCTCAGGTGCCAATGATGGAGCCCCATTAACCCTAGAAATGGAACAATCGCTTTCTGTCCTGGCACCTTTTCCCTGGGAGGAATCTTCATCCGTCTAGAATTCTGGGCTGAAAAATGGCACTTCCCCGGACCCGCAAGTGGCACGCACCCTCGACATTTGAGCCCAGGCAAAAGGTGGCAGCCTTGGGCTCTCAGGTGCCAATCATGGGGCCCCGTTAACACTAGAAAAATAACACTTGCTTTCTGTCCTGGCACATTTTCCCTGGAAGGAATTTTCGTCCGTCTGGAAATCTGGGTTCAAAAATGGCACTGCCCCAAACCCGCACAAGGTACACACCATCGGGCTTTGCGCCCAGGGAAAAGGGGGCAGCCTTGGGCTCTCAGGTGCCAATGATGGTGCCCCATTACCCCTACAAAAGGCACAATGGCTTTCTGTCCTGGCACCTTTTCCCAGGGAGGAATCTTCATCAGTTTGGAATTCTGGTCTGAGAATCGGCATTTTCTTGGACCCGCAAGTGGAACGCACCATCGAGGTTTGCATCCAGGGAAAAGGTGACAGTCTTGGGCTCTCAGGTGCCAATGATGGGGCCCCATTACCTTTACAAAAAGCACAATGGCTTTCTGTCCTGGCACCTTTTCCCTGGGAGGAGTCTTCATTGGTCTGGAATTCTGGGCTGTAAAATGGCACTTTCTGGGACCAGCACGTGGCACGCACTGTCGAGCTTTGCGCCCAGGGAAAAGGAGGCAACCTCTGGCTCTCAGATGCCAATGACGGGCCCCATTAACACTAGAAATGGAACAACTGCTTTCTGTCCTGGGAGCCTTTTCCCTGGGAGGAGTCGTCATCCGTCTGGAATCCTGGGCTGAACAAAGCACTTTCTCTGACCTGCACGTGGCAGGCACTATCTAGCTTTGCGCCCAGGGAAGAGGTGGCAGCCTTGGGCTCTCAGGTGCCAATGACGGGTCCCCGTTAACACTAGATAAATAACAATCGCTTTTTGTCCTGGCACCTTTTCCCTGGGAGGAATTTTCGTCCATCTGGAATTCTGGGCTGAAAACAGCTCTTTCCCTTACCCGCATGTTGCACGCACCGTCGAGCTTTGCGCCCAGGGAAACGGTGGCAGCCCTGGTCTCTCAGCTGCCAATTTTGGGGCCCCATTAACCCCAGAAAAAGCACAATCGCTTTCTCTCCTGGCACATTTCCCAGGGAGAAATCTTCGCTGGCCTGTAATTCTGGGATGAGAAACGGCACATTCCCGGACTTACACGTGGCACGCGCCGTCGACATTTGCGCCCAGGGAAAAGGTGGCAGCCTTGGGCTCTCAGGTGCCAAAGATGGGGCCCCATTACCTCCTAGAAAAGGCACAATGGCTTTCTGTCCTGACACCTTTTCTCAGAGAGGAATCGACTTCCGTCTGGCATTCTGGGCTGAAAAACGGCCCTTTCCCGGACCCGCACAGGTTATACATTGTCGAGCTTTGCACCCAGGGAAAAGGTGGCAGCCTTGGGCTCTCAGGTTCCAGTTTTGGGGCCCCATTACCTAGAAAAGGCACAATCGCTTTCTGTCCTGGCACCTTATCTCAGGGAGACATCTTCATCGTCCTGGAATTATGGGCTGAAAAATGGCACTTTCCCGGACCCGCAAGTGGCAGCGCCTTCAAGTTTTTCGCCCAGGGAAATGGTGGCAGCCTTGGGCTCTCAGGTGCCCGTGATGGGACCCCATTCACCCTAGAAAAGAAGAAATCGATTTCTGTCCAGGCACCTTTTCCCTCTGAGGAATCTTCATCGGTCTGGAAACCTGGAATGAGAAACGGCAATTTCCCGGACCCTCACCTTATCACGCACCTTTGAGCTTTACGCCCAGGGAAAAGGCGGCAAACTTGGGCTCTCAGGTGCCTGTGACGGGGCCCGATTTCCTCTAGAAAAGGCACAATGGCTTTCTGTCCTGGCACCTTTTCCCTGGGAGTAATCGTCTTCCTTCTGGAATTCTGGGTTTGAAAAACAGCCCTTTCCCGGACACGCACAAGGTACGCACCGTCGAGCTTTGCGCCCAGGTAAAAGGTGGCAAACTTGGGCTCTCAGGTGCCAATGATGGGGCCGCATTACTTCTAGAAAATGCACAGTGGCTGTCTGTCCTGGCACCTTTGCCCAGGGAGGCAATTTCGTCCGTCTAGAATAGTGGGCTGAAAAACAGCACTTTCCCGGTCACGCACGTATCATGCACTGTCGAGCTTTTCGCCCTGGGAAAAGGTGGCAGCCTTGGGCTCTCAGGTGCTCTTCTAACACGTGAAACTCTTGATTTCTGACAGACAGGAGACATCAGGGCACATATTTCTTATGGTTTTGGAAAGTAAATCATTTGCATCTAAAACTCCAGGTCTGGAGCTTGCTTTCATGGTGAAAAGCACTGTTGTTCCTTAGGGGAAGCTCAATGAGCAAAGTGCAACTTTGCTTTGCTAACAAGTGAAACAGTCGATTCCTCTCAGACAGAAGGCATCAGGACACAGTATTCTTATGGCTCTGGCTAGTGCATCACATGCATCAGAGAATCCAGGACTGGAGCTCTCTTTCTGGATGCAAAGCACAGTTGTTCCTTAGGGGAAGTTCAGCTCGCAAAGAGTAGCATTTTTCTGCTAACAAGGGAAACAGTCGATTCCTGCCAGAAAGAATGTATCAGGACACATATTTCTTATGGCTTTAGAAAGATTCTCATATGCATCTGAGAATCCAGGCCTGGATCTTTTTTTCTCGGTGAAAAACAACATTGTTCCTTAGGGGAATCTCATCTCGCAAAGTGCAACTTTTCGTTGCTAACAAGAGAAACAGCTGATTCTTGCAAGACAGAAGGCATAAGGACACACATTTCTTATGGCTTTGGTAAGTGAATAATATGCATCTTAAAATCCAGGCCTGGATCTTTCTTTCTCGGTGAAAAACAACTTTGTTCCTTAGGGGAAGCTCATCTCGCAAAGTGCAACTTTTCGTTGCTAACAAGAGAAACAGCTGATTCTTGCAAGACAGAAGGCATAAGGACACACATTTCTTATGGCTTTGGTAAGTGAATAATATGCATCAGAGAATCCAGGCCTGGATCTTTCTTTCTCGGTGAAAAACAACGTTGTTCCTTAGGGGAAGCTCATCTCGCAAAGTGCAACTTTTCGTTGCTAACAAGAGAAACGGCTGATTCTTGCAAGACAGAAGGCATAAGGACACACATTTCTTATGGCTTTGGTAATGAATGATATGCATCTGAGAATCCAGGCCTGGATCTTTCTTTCTCCGTGAAAATCACAGTGGTTCCTTGGAGGAGCTCATCTCGTAAAGTGCAACTAACTCTCCCGTGATCTGCTAAAGTGTGACACGGTTGATTCGTGCCAGACAGAAGGCTGCAAGATACATATTTTTTATGGATTTGGAAAGAGAATTATATGCATCAGAGAATCCAGGCCTGGAGCTTTCTTTCTCCGTGAAAGAAACAGTTGTTACTTATGGGAATGTACTCTCGCAAAGTGTAGCGAAGAGTCCCATCTGTGCTAACAAGTGAAACAGCTGATTCTTGCCGATACACATTTGTTATGGCTTTGGAAAATGAATCACATGCATCTGAGAATCCAGGCCTGGAGCTTTCTTTCTCGGTGAGAAACAGACTTGTTCTTTATGGGAAGCTCATCTTCCAAAATGCAACTAACAGTGCCATGCTCTGCTAACAAGTGGAAACTTGATTCCTGCCAGAGAGAATACATTAGGGCACTCATTTCTAACGGCTTTTGAAAGTGAATCATATGCATCAGATAATCCATGCCTGGAGCTTTCTTATTTGGGAAAAGCACAAGTGCTCCTTGAAGCAAGCTCATCTCGCAAAGTGCAAATAAAACTCCCATGGTCCTTTAACAAGTGAAACATTTGATTCCTGCCAGACAGAACATATAAGGAAACACATTTCTTATGGTTTTGGAAAGTGAATCCTATGCATCTGAGAACCGAGGCCTGGAGCTTTCTTACTCTGAAAAAAGCACAGGTGCTCCTTTTAGGAAGTTCATCTCGCAAAGTGCAAATAATAATCACTTACTCTGGTAACAAGTGTAAGAGTTGATTCCTGCCAGACCAAAGGCATGAGGATGCATATTTGTTATGGTTTTGGAAAATGAATGATATGCAAGAGAGAATCGAGGCCTGGAGCTTTCTTACTCTGGGAAAAACACCGTTGCTCCTTATAGGAAGTTCATCTCGAAAAGTGCAGTTAACAGTTCCATGCTCTGCTAAATTTAAAAGAGTTTATTCCTGCCAGACAGAAGGCATCAGGAACGTCATTTCTTCTGGATTGGAAAGTGAATCATATGTATCTAACAATCCAGAGCTAGAGCTTGCTTTCTCGGTGACAATCACACTGGGTCCTTAGAGAAGCTCATCTCGCAAAGTGCAACTAACAGTGCCATGATCTGCTACAATGTGACATAGTTGATTCCTGCCAGAGAGAATGCATCGGGATACACCAATGATAGGGCCCCATTAACCTTAGAAACGGAACAATTACTTTCTGTCCTGCCTCGTTTTCCCTGGCAGGAATCTTGGCCCATCTGCAATTCCGGGATGAAAAAAGGCTTGTAACTGAGGTTTGCATCAAGATGAAAGTTCAGATCTTTGTGGTCTCAGGTGCCAATGATGGGGCCCAATTAACACTACAAAAGGAGCAATTCTTTTATATCTTGGCACCTTTTCTCTGGGAGAAATCTTTGTCCATCTGCAATTCAGACCTGGAGCTTTCTTTCTCTGTGAAAAACACAGTTCTTCATTAGGGGAAGCTCACCTAGCAAAGTGTAACTTTGCTCTGCTACCAAGTGAAACATTTGATTCCTGCCAGACAGAAGGCATCAGACAAACCTTTCTCATGGCTTTGGATAGTGAATTAGGTTTAGGATTAGGGTTAGGTTTAGCTTTAGGGTCAGGGTTTGTGTCGGGGTCAGGGTCAGGGTTAGCGTTACAGTTTAAGGGGTCAGGGTTAGGGTCAGGGTCAGGGTTAAGGTGAAAATCATGGTCAGGGTCAGGGTTAGGGTTAGGCTTAGGGTTAGGCTTAGG
Source organism: Pithys albifrons albifrons (assembly GCF_047495875.1). NCBI lineage: Eukaryota > Metazoa > Chordata > Aves > Passeriformes > Thamnophilidae > Pithys > Pithys albifrons. The sequence continues at coordinate 7,881,078 of NC_092482.1, forward strand.
CTTAGGGTTAGGCTTAGGCTTAGGGTTAGGGTTAGGCTTAGGGTTAGGGTTAGGTTTAGGGTTTGGGACCCCCACAGTTTACAGTAAGCACTAGGGTTAGGGTTAGGTTAGGGTTAGGGTTAGGGTTAGGGTTAGGGTTAGGGTTAGGGTTAGGGTTAGGGGTAGGGTTAGGGTTAGGGTTTAGGGTTAGGGTTAGGGTTAGGGTTAGGGTTAGGGTTAGGGTTAGGGTTAGGGTTAGGAACAGGGTTAGAGTTAGGGTTAGGGTTTGGAACCCCCACAGTTTACAGTAAGCACTAGGGTTGGGGTTAGGCTTAGAGTTAGGGTTAGGGTTAGGGTTAGGGTTTGGGACCCCAATAGTTTACAGTAAGCACTAGGGTTAGTGTTAGGGTTAGGGTTAGGGTTAGGGTTACCGTTAGCGTTAGTGTTAGGGTTAGGGTTAGAGTTAGGGTTAGGGTTTGGAACCCCCACAGTTTACAGTAAGCACTAGGGTTGGGGTTAGGGTTAGAGTTAGGGTTAGGGTTAGGGTTAGCGTTTGGGACCCCAATAGTTTACAGTAAGCACTAGGGTTAGGGTTAGTGTTAGGGTTACGGTTAGGGTTAGGGTTAGGGTTAGGGTTAGGGACCCTCACTGTTTACAGTAAGCACTAGGGTCAGGGTTAGGGTTAGGGTTAGGGTTAGGGTTAGGGTTAGTGTTACGGTAAGCTTTAGGGTTAGGGTTAGGGTTAGGGTTAGGGTTAGGGTTAGGATTTGGGACCCCCACCGTTTACAGTAAGCACTAGGGTTAGGGTTAGGGTTAGGGTTAGGGTTAGGGTTAGGGTTAGGGTTAGGGACCCCCACAGTTTACAATAAGCATTAGGGTTAGGGTTAGGGTTAGGGTTAGGGTTAGGGTTAGGGTTAGGGACCCCCACAGTTTACAATAAGCATTAGGGTTAGGGTTAGGGTTAGGGTTAGGGTTAGGGTTAGGGTTAGGGTTTAGGGTCAGGGTTAGGGTTAGGGTTAGGGTTAGGATTTGGAACCCTTACAGTTTACAGTAAGCACTAGGGTTAGGGTTACGGTTAGGGTTAGGTTTAGGGTTAGGGTTAGGGTTCAGGGTCAGGGTTAGGGTTAGGGTTATGGTTAGGGTTAGGATTTGGAACCCTTACTGTTTACAGTAAGCACTAGGGTTAGGGTTAGGGTTAGGGTTAGGCTTAGGATTTGGAACCCTTACAGTTTACAGTAAGCACTAGGGTTAAGGTTAGGGTAAGGGTTAGGGTTGGGTTTAGGTTTAGGGTTAGGGTTAGGGTTAGGGTTAGGGTTATGGTTAGGGTTTGGGACCCCCACAGTTTACAGTAAGCACTAGGGTTAGGCTTAGGGTTAGGGTTAGGGTTAGGGTTAGGCTTAGGGTTAGGGTTAGGGTTAAGGTTAGGGTTAGGGTTAGGGTTAGGGTTTGGGACCCCCACAGTTTACAGTAAGCACTAGTGTTAGGCTCAGGGTTAGGGTTAGGGTTAGGGTTAGGGTTAGGGTTAGGGTTAGGGTTAGGGTTAGGGTTAGGGTTAGGGTTAGGGTTAGGGTTAGGGTTAGGGTT
>NC_092482.1:7887640-7889843 GCF_047495875.1 Pithys albifrons albifrons
AGGGTTAGGGTTAGGGTTAGGGTTAGGGTTAGGGTTAGGGTTAGGGTTAGGGTTAGGGTTAGGGTTAGGGTTAGGGTTAGGGTTAGGGTTAGGGTTAGGGTTAGGGTTAGGGTTAGGGTTAGGGTTAGGGTTAGGGTTAGGGTTAGGGTTAGGGTTAGGGTTAGGGTTAGGGTTAGGGTTAGGGTTAGGGTTAGGGTTAGGGTTAGGGTTAGGGTTAGGGTTAGGGTTAGGGTTAGGGTTAGGGTTAGGGTTAGGGTTAGGGTTAGGGTTAGGGTTAGGGTTAGGGTTAGGGTTAGGGTTAGGGTTAGGGTTAGGGTTAGGGTTAGGGTTAGGGTTAGGGTTAGGGTTAGGGTTAGGGTTAGGGTTAGGGTTAGGGTTAGGGTTAGGGTTAGGGTTAGGGTTAGGGTTAGGGTTAGGGTTAGGGTTAGGGTTAGGGTTAGGGTTAGGGTTAGGGTTAGGGTTAGGGTTAGGGTTAGGGTTAGGGTTAGGGTTAGGGTTAGGGTTAGGGTTAGGGTTAGGGTTAGGGTTAGGGTTAGGGTTAGGGTTAGGGTTAGGGTTAGGGTTAGGGTTAGGGTTAGGGTTAGGGTTAGGGTTAGGGTTAGGGTTAGGGTTAGGGTTAGGGTTAGGGTTAGGGTTAGGGTTAGGGTTAGGGTTAGGGTTAGGGTTAGGGTTAGGGTTAGGGTTAGGGTTAGGGTTAGGGTTAGGGTTAGGGTTAGGGTTAGGGTTAGGGTTAGGGTTAGGGTTAGGGTTAGGGTTAGGGTTAGGGTTAGGGTTAGGGTTAGGGTTAGGGTTAGGGTTAGGGTTAGGGTTAGGGTTAGGGTTAGGGTTAGGGTTAGGGTTAGGGTTAGGGTTAGGGTTAGGGTTAGGGTTAGGGTTAGGGTTAGGGTTAGGGTTAGGGTTAGGGTTAGGGTTAGGGTTAGGGTTAGGGTTAGGGTTAGGGTTAGGGTTAGGGTTAGGGTTAGGGTTAGGGTTAGGGTTAGGGTTAGGGTTAGGGTTAGGGTTAGGGTTAGGGTTAGGGTTAGGGTTAGGGTTAGGGTTAGGGTTAGGGTTAGGGTTAGGGTTAGGGTTAGGGTTAGGGTTAGGGTTAGGGTTAGGGTTAGGGTTAGGGTTAGGGTTAGGGTTAGGGTTAGGGTTAGGGTTAGGGTTAGGGTTAGGGTTAGGGTTAGGGTTAGGGTTAGGGTTAGGGTTAGGGTTAGGGTTAGGGTTAGGGTTAGGGTTAGGGTTAGGGTTAGGGTTAGGGTTAGGGTTAGGGTTAGGGTTAGGGTTAGGGTTAGGGTTAGGGTTAGGGTTAGGGTTAGGGTTAGGGTTAGGGTTAGGGTTAGGGTTAGGGTTAGGGTTAGGGTTAGGGTTAGGGTTAGGGTTAGGGTTAGGGTTAGGGTTAGGGTTAGGGTTAGGGTTAGGGTTAGGGTTAGGGTTAGGGTTAGGGTTAGGGTTAGGGTTAGGGTTAGGGTTAGGGTTAGGGTTAGGGTTAGGGTTAGGGTTAGGGTTAGGGTTAGGGTTAGGGTTAGGGTTAGGGTTAGGGTTAGGGTTAGGGTTAGGGTTAGGGTTAGGGTTAGGGTTAGGGTTAGGGTTAGGGTTAGGGTTAGGGTTAGGGTTAGGGTTAGGGTTAGGGTTAGGGTTAGGGTTAGGGTTAGGGTTAGGGTTAGGGTTAGGGTTAGGGTTAGGGTTAGGGTTAGGGTTAGGGTTAGGGTTAGGGTTAGGGTTAGGGTTAGGGTTAGGGTTAGGGTTAGGGTTAGGGTTAGGGTTAGGGTTAGGGTTAGGGTTAGGGTTAGGGTTAGGGTTAGGGTTAGGGTTAGGGTTAGGGTTAGGGTTAGGGTTAGGGTTAGGGTTAGGGTTAGGGTTAGGGTTAGGGTTAGGGTTAGGGTTAGGGTTAGGGTTAGGGTTAGGGTTAGGGTTAGGGTTAGGGTTAGGGTTAGGGTTAGGGTTAGGGTTAGGGTTAGGGTTAGGGTTAGGGTTAGGGTTAGGGTTAGGGTTAGGGTTAGGGTTAGGGTTAGGGTTAGGGTTAGGGTTAGGGTTAGGGTTAGGGTTAGGGTTAGGGTTAGGGTTAGGGTTAGGGTTAGGGTTAGGGTTAGGGTTAGGGTTAGGGTTAGGGTTAGGGTTAGGGTTAGGGTTAGGGTTAGGGTTAGGGTTAGGGTTAGGGTTAGGGTTAGGGTTAGGGTTAGGGTTAGGGTTAGGGTTAGGGTTAGGGTTAGGGTTAGGGTTA
>NC_092483.1:0-2500 GCF_047495875.1 Pithys albifrons albifrons
ACCCTAACCTAACCCTAACCCTAACCCTAACCCTAACCCTAACCCTAACCCTAACCCTAACCCTAACCCTAACCCTAACCCTAACCCTAACCCTAACCCTAACCCTAACCCTAACCCTAACCCTAACCCTAACCCTAACCCTAACCCTAACCCTAACCCTAACCCTAACCCCTAACCCTAACCCTAACCCTAACCCTAACCCTAACCCTAACCCTACCCTAACCCTAACCCTAACCCTAACCCCTAACCCTAACCCTAACCCTAACCCTAACCCTAACCCTAACCCTAACCCTAACCCTAACCCTAACCCTAACCCTAACCCTAACCCTAACCCTAACCCTAACCTAACCCTAACCCTAACCCTAACCCTAACCCTAACCCTAACCCTAACCCTAACCCTAACCCTAACCCTAACCCTAACCCTAACCCTAACCCTAACCCTAACCCTAACCCTAACCCTAACCCTAACCCTAACCCTAACCCTAACCCTAACCCTAACCCTAACCCTAACCCTAACCCTAACCCTAACCCTAACCCTAACCCTAACCCTAACCCTAACCCTAACCCTAACCCTAACCCTAACCCTAACCCTAACCCTAACCCTAACCCTAACCCTAACCCTAACCCTAACCCTAACCCTAACCCTAACCCTAACCCTAACCCTAACCCTAACCCTAACCCTAACCCTAACCCTAACCCTAACCCTAACCCTAACCCTAACCTAACCCTAACCCTAACCCTAACCCTAACCCTAACCCTAACCCTAACCCTAACCCTAACCCTAACCCTAACCCTAACCCTAACCCTAACCCTAACCCTAACCCTAACCCTAACCCTAACCCTAACCCTAACCCTAACCCTAACCCTAACCCTAACCCTAACCCTAACCCTAACCCTAACCCTAACCCTAACCCTAACCCTAACCCTAACCCTAACCCTAACCCTAACCCTAACCCTAACCCTAACCCTAACCCTAACCCTAACCCTAACCCTAACCCTAACCCTAACCCTAACCCTAACCCTAACCCTAACCCTAACCCTAACCCTAACCCTAACCCTAACCCTAACCCTAACCCTAACCCTAACCCTAACCCTAACCCTAACCCTAACCCTAACCCTAACCCTAACCCTAACCCTAACCCTAACCCTAACCCTAACCCTAACCCTAACCCTAACCTAACCCTAACCCTAACCCTAACCCTAACCCTAACCCTAACCCTAACCCTAACCCTAACCCTAACCCTAACCCTAACCCTAACCCTAACCCTAACCCTAACCCTAACCCTAACCCTAACCCTAACCTACCCTAACCCTAACCCTAACCCTAACCCTAACCCTACCCTAACCCTAACCCTAACCCTAACCCTAACCCTAACCCTAACCCTAACCCTAACCCTAACCCTAACCCTAACCCTAACCCTAACCCTAACCCTAACCCTAACCCTAACCCTAACCCTAACCCTAACCCTAACCCTAACCCTAACCCTAACCCTAACCCTAACCCTAACCCTAACCCTAACCCTAACCCTAACCCTAACCCTAACCCTAACCCTAACCCTAACCCTAACCCTAACCCTAACCCTAACCCTAACCCTAACCCTAACCCTAACCCTAACCCTAACCCTAACCCTAACCCTAACCCTAACCCTAACCCTAACCCTAACCCTAACCCTAACCCTAACCCTAACCCTAACCCTAACCCTAACCCTAACCCTAACCCTAACCCTAACCCTAACCCTAACCCTAACCCTAACCCTAACCCTAACCCTAACCCTAACCCTAACCCTAACCCTAACCCTAACCCTAACCCTAACCCTAACCCTAACCCTAACCCTAACCCTAACCCTAACCCTAACCCTAACCCTAACCCTAACCCTAACCCTAACCCTAACCCTAACCCTAACCCTAACCCTAACCCTAACCCTAACCCTAACCCTAACCCTAACCCTAACCCTAACCCTAACCCTAACCCTAACCCTAACCCTAACCCTAACCCTAACCCTAACCCTAACCCTAACCCTAACCCTAACCCTAACCCTAACCCTAACCCTAACCCTAACCCTAACCCTAACCCTAACCCTAACCCTAACCCTAACCCTAACCCTAACCCTAACCCTAACCCTAACCCTAACCCTAACCCTAACCCTAACCCTAACCCTAACCCTAACCCTAACCCTAACCCTAACCCTAACCCTAACCCTAACCCTAACCCTAACCCTAACCCTAACCCTAACCCTAACCCTAACCCTAACCCTAACCCTAACCCTAACCCTAACCCTAACCCTAACCCTAACCCTAACCCTAACCCTAACCCTAACCCTAACCCTAACCCTAACCCTAACCCTAACCCTAACCCTAACCCTAACCCTAACCCTAACCCTAACCCTAACCCTAACCCTAACCCTAACCCTAACCCTAACCCTAACCCTAACCCTAACCCTAACCCTAACCCTAACCCTAACCCTAACCCTAACCCTAACCCTAACCCTAACCCTAACCC